>NC_090299.1:12247424-12550454 GCF_039906515.1 Pseudorca crassidens
CATCATTGACTTATTGGCTGCATGATGTTGAACAAAATAATTTACTTCCTTGGCCAGCAGTTTCTTTTGCTAAAACTGAGGGCATGATTTCTAACTATCAATACCTTCTAGGTTTAATTTCTTGTTTTTCTATATGACCTTCAATAACAAATGGATGGTTTACAAATACATTAAGATATGCAACTTCAGAATAGAAGGGTTTAAAGTCTCATCTCGGTTTAAATAACACAAGTTCCAATTATTCATCTAAAACCCTTGGGGCTAGATATGCTTCAGAATTTAGAATTCATCAGATTTTGTAAGGTTAATTTGATGCATAAATTGTGTATTGTGTAATTCTCACAGAGCGGTCGGCACTCCTCACAGTAATCAAACCTTAATATATATGTGCAGGGAAATGTATGAAGAGGGATAAACACTATCAATAGTGATATTCATTTGGGAAATGTTCTGTTAAAAAATTAGTTTCAAAATATTTTTGATTTTCATACTTCTGGATTGCAGCATTATGGATAATGGATTGTGGACCTGTAGTATCAGAGACTCATGATATATTTAACAAAACAATGTCATAATGATATTCGTTCTGAGCAAAATTCTAGCTAATTTTCTTCAAATTTTACAGTGAAAATTTGTTATAGTTGGTAGAATGTTTTCTCTTTGCCTATATAAATGTGCATTAGCAAATGCAGAATGGAAGCTAGAAAAATATCTAACAATATACATACAGCGACCTTTAAAATGAATAATGTAAGTTGAAACGGTAATAATGAAATCATAATGTAAATATTAGGTGTGAAATGCATATCTGATTCAGATACAAATATCAATAATGTTATGGTATTTATATTATGCATATATTTTAAAATCTATGCCCATTTCAGACATAAAACAGTAAATAGTTTCCAGGACCATGATGTTTTCCTCTCTTACTTAAAACGTTCCCTTCCAGTACTTCCTTGTTTGCCATGCCATGCAGCTGCTACTTCCCTGTGTGCACTATTAGTCAGTTACTTTCTCCCAAGACAAATACCTGCACCAGAGGACCTTTCATAGCCAACCTTGGAAAAGTACACAATCATGTTTAATTACTGCTGAGCTTGGACATAATAGGGATCTAGCCATTCCTACTAACCACCAATTGTTATTTTAGACAGAGAAGAAATAAAACAATTTTTTAAAAACTGCTTAAAACCCTTCCAGTGGAGCCCTGGGGGAAATATAACAAACTCAGGAGCTAACACCATGGGCTCAAAGCACAATGGAATTCACAACACATAAAAATACTAATCATTTTTCAGTTTGATCAATCCAATTTCTTTTTATTTGGTATGGCTGCTATGAAAGTAAGTTAGATAGCCCCAAATAAATAATTATTTCACTATTTGTAGCATGTTGATGACATATAAAACCAAGTTGCCCTCCATAAGACCAGAACATAAAATCTAGTTGAAGATGTTACAGTAAAAGAATCTTAGCATTAGTCTGGGTATGAACCAGGGTAACAATAATTATTAAATATCTGAAGTTTTATAAGAATTATGCATTTAAAAGTACTACTTATGAAATATTTAGATCCAACTCTTACTAGATAAAAAATATTTTGTTCCCCAGAATGTCTTAATTTAGAGAATTTCAAAATCAACATCTAAGCACTAGAGTACACTTAGTTTACTAAAAAGCACAAACAAACAAACAAAAGAACTGGAAAAAAAAAAAAAAAACCTTAGGGAAGCAAGGACTGTTTATCCCTTTTAGAAAAAGACTTTAAATCAAAAATTAAAAAACAAACCAAATTTTAAAAATTTATATAACTTCCCTAGACATGCAGTATGCCTACCTGAGTATGATTAGAAATTGAGATATTAGTTCAAAATTAAGATATGTCTTGAAAAGTAAATTAAGCATATTTACCTTCCATGACTAAAATTGGAGAAAATACAAGAATTTACTTACTCAAATAGGAAAGTCAGAAGTTGAGGGCTATAATTTATTAACTGTCTCGGACTATATCAAAGAAGCTTTCAGTAAATTCCACTACATGCAAGAGAGAATAAGTGAAAAAAAATTTCTTGTGTAACAGATTTGACTATATGAACAGTTTCCTTAGACTCAAGGTTGCTACACACTAAAATAGGTTGTAATTGTTGAAAATATTCTTGGAAGTATTCTCACATATCTGCGATAATATATTTCTTACTGAAGGAAGAAACCAACTAAGTTTCTTAGGACCCTTCCAACTCTGTAGGACAATGATTCCATTTAGTCTTCAAATTTTTATACCTCAGCATATCAAAGCTACATCTGAAATATGAGTATGTTAAATCAGAGGAAGTATACTGAGAAATGAAGAGGTTTTTATTTTCAATATTAGAACCTGACACAGTCTTTTATTTAGCAGCCAAATATAGCTGGTACAATACAGAGAACACTAGTGTCATCAGTGAAGCTCGATTGCATGTAAAAAGTATGCTTGGCATAGATCGGTGTGTACATGTCAATCTCCTAAAAGTAATAAGTCTCACAATCAATTCATTATGGAATTTTCTAGAAGAAATAAGAGTGGAAAATTTGCCGTATACTTCTCCTCAAACAAGGGAGGTAAAAGATGTTTAATGCAGGTTGAATCTCTTCCTTTAACCTTAGAGATTTTTATAAAATGACATCTCTTCTGAAGACAGATTGATAATAACATATGACTTTGAGGTCATAGGCCAGCCTATGATATTATTGCCAGTGCAAGGAAAATTGTCTTTTGAATAACGTCCAAGCTACCTTTCAACAGCTAATCAAATAGAAGGCCCAGAAATCATACAGTTCAGATATTAAGAATACTCAGATTATATATGCTATTCTTTCAACTCTCTTTTCGTGAAAACTCAAATCAGTGGTTTAAGATTGATTTCCAAACTCTATTAAAGCACTGAACGTGAGTCAATGGGCTTTACTTTGTCTCTATAGGCAGCTTTATAGCAAAAACATAGCAAGAATGATAAAACTTAGAAAAGCATTATGGATGTTTTATGGCTAGTATTGTAAGTCTATTTAGTACCGCAAGAAAAATCATCTGTTTTTAAAAGGTGGAAATATTGCAATTTATAGAAGGAAAATACATTTTTGGGTTTTACTTGGTCTTTAAGAAAATCTTGCAAAATTGAAGATATATAACCTTCTATCCTGACAGTTGATTTAAAAATAATTATTAAAGTATCACTTCACAGAACAGGTTTTCTCACTCACATATGTCTGTGATGATAGCAGATGGAGAAATGTCTAATGAAACTACTGATTAAAGAGCAACTCCAAGGGTTTTTGAAGGAAAGATACTTCAAAATATATAGCTCTCACCATGAATTATTATTTTAATGTGCCAACTTCCACAGGAAGTTCCCAAATCTCTGTCTTCTCATGTTTTCCTTGAAAAGAAGATGCTGTTTTAATAGGAAATACGCATAACCCCTTTTTAATGATAAGTATCATTTCCTTCACAAATGGAATGGTAGAATTCTAACTAGGATTTTATTCATTTTACACTTATGTTTAACACTGGTTTAGCCACAAATGTTGCCAAACAAAGCTATTTTTGTTGCCTAAAACAATTCATACACTACTTCATGGATTTTTTTTAAAAATGGAAACTCATCTAAAGGGTTTGCTTTCTTACTTTAAAATGTATTAAATTTCCCCTGATAGCTTTCCTCTTTATGTCTTGCTTGATTGCTTTATTTGAAACAAGTGGTATGCTATAAGGCACACAATTATCTTCAATGAATAATGAAAGATCCTGAAGATAAGTTGCAACTATATCAATAGGAACTGGTAACTAGTACAGGAATCTGATTCTTGCCCAGAGCAATAGTTAAGGTTGAATTGAGCTCGTAGGAAGAAAATCCAAAGCAAGAAAATCAAATTTGAATTGTGGTTAAATATCACTGGGGGAATATAATTAGAAACAAAATCTTCTCGTAACCCAGAAATCCTCTCCTCAAAGTTTGTAGAGAAAGAATAAACATTACACCAAAATGTAATGAGCATCTCAGGCAATCAGCTGAGAGATCGCAAAGGCAAAAAGAAATCTCACAGTTTCACATAGCTAAGCAGATCACATTATAGCAAAGGTTTTCAGATAAACCAACAATAACTAGTCCTCAAGTAAGAGGAATAGACAGCATCATTTGTCCCAGGTTATTCACCCTAACTTTACCTGATAATTGGATTCACCATCTGTGTTAGCTAATTAGTTTTATCTGAAAGAATAACAGACTTTTCATTCTTATGACAAGAGATAGTTTTGCATCTTGGAGTGAGGTGACCACCAAGAATTTAAGCTCCTACTCTCCCACAGAAACTGAGAGATAGGAGTGCTATCTCCCTGGATGCTAGCATTTCAAAGAAAAGCCTTGCAAGTTCTTGAGAAAAACTTTCCTGGGTCATAAAGTTGACAACAGGCCAACTGACAGAAGGTCTATTTAGTCTTCAAAAGGATTTATATACATTTCAAGGAGACAAGTTTTCTAAGGTAAATGTTCCGAGAAAATGAAGGGGAAGGAAATCTCTTCCCCCATTTTTACCAGGGAGAATTAAGCCTCATATTTTTAATTTTTATGTGTCCTTACAATACAAGCTCCTAAGGTTTATCTAAAATAAATCACAAGAGAGTACTACTGATTTTTCAAATTATAAAATAAAAAATTCAAAGCCAGTATACTATCTCCTTTAATTCTTTCATCTATGTAAATATCAAATTGCATATTTTACAAGGGATGCTATGGAAGGTAAGCAGAATTTGCCTCCCCAAAATATGCCTCTTTGGTATAAGGACTTTCTTAGGCTGACTACTATTTTTAAGAAAGAGCAGACATAGAGAAAGCTCGGAAAACTGAGTAGAAGTTACTCTTTTGTAAGAGATATTTACCTTTATAAGGGAAAACTTCATTTGTAAGGATGTCTCCCTCCCTGTACCAGGAAGAGAAGGTACACTAAACCTCTAGAAACTACTCTATCAATGGAGAAGGCAACAAACCAAACCTGCAATGCAAGCTTACACTTGTTTACTGTGCTTTTCCTGATGGCTACCCCCAACATCTTTTGTCTTCAGCTGAACATGTAATTTGAGGTGATGGCTTGAGCCATTTCAAGGAGTTAGTTTTCTGGGGTATCTTCCAGATATAAGGGAGTACACAAGTTGTTAAACTTCTGTTTGTCTTATTCCTGTTAATCTGTCTTTTATTACAGGGTGTGTGTGGGGGTGTCTCAGCGCAGAACATAGAAGGGAATGTGAACAAAGAACAAAAGAGCATTGCTCACCACTCTGTTCTTCAAGGGTTAAGTCATAACCTGCTGCAGTTGCCCAGGAACAAACAGTGCAACCTGAGAGCAATTCAGGATGAAAATCGGGCTGAGGCACTCTGTGCTTTGAATAAATAGGCCCTTAGATAGTTAGATGTATATCTCAGGAACAATTTCAATGACCCCAGATTCTTGCATCTTCCCATACTTAGGCAAGCACTAAAATCATTAATTTGAGATATCTGTTCTTTGTGACTAGCAGTAATCTTTTGTCAAGATTATTTGATACGCATGTATTTCCCAGTCTATGAACTGGCCTCTCCCCTACCTCTTCGGAGCACTTCCTCAGAGCTACCTGAATAGGAACTAAATAACTCCCAGGCTATAGTCCTCAGTAAGACCCTGAATAAAGCTTAAACTCACAACTTTTACATTCTGTGCTTTTCTTTAGGTCAATAGGTAGAAGAAAAATTAGTTTTTATCCTCCACCCTATTCCTACTTTAGTCACTGGCAAAATTATTCTTAACTTATATATCTAATTACAGATTCAAGGAACTTTTGTGGTTTATGGATTTTCCGTTGCCACAGTCAAGAAAACCTATTTTAAGGAGTTATGTAAAGAAAGAAGCCAGCCTTTGAAAATTCTAATTTCCAAGATGTGAACTGATCAGTTCTTGTCCCTTTGGGTTGACACTAATTAGGTCTCAGGGATCCTGGACTGAATAGGATTCCCAGGATTGGATTTTTCCCATTTTAGTGTGCCTTGCTGATCAAAATGTGATCAAAGTCAGGGTAAATTTTCAATCACTAATCAGATCTGAAGAAATATTAGATATTGACAAATTACTTCCATTCACCTTATCGATAAAATGGTAACTCAGATTATTTAATTGACTTCCCCACAGGTTAGACCATGACTACTAATTGTATGTTTAACTGACCAGTGATTCCCCATTATAGCACATTGCACATTCATAAAGTCCCACTCCTAATAATATATCTTTATCTTCACCCCTCATAACCCTAAAATGGAATCACAAGTTTAAGGCTCAATATGATTAAAATAATTCTGTAGAGCTGAATAATATCTTTGCATCTTCTGATAGAATTGTCCAAGAACTTCAACATAGTTTTCTTTTTCTTAGAATTTCCACATTAGTGAAAACTCAATTCCCAGAATTTCTCTCCAGAATATATTATTCTTTTTTGGTTTTTATAACTTATAATGAATTCAGAAGCCATGGTCTCTTAATGTATATGCAGACTGCCCAGGATGCTTTGACTTTTTAGGTATATTTAATATTATATGTTATTATATATGTATATATGTAATATATAGGCGTGTGAGTATTTGTATAAAATATCACTACAAATAACAGGAAAACAGATGTGATTTATTTGGATAAGAAGAGAGCTGAGAAGATAAAAGAAAAGATGGGGAAAAAGGAAATCAAAATGTTCAATGCAACATTATCCTTCAGAGTCTTTTAATAAATAGTGCACCAGTGGGCCATAGCTGGTCACAGCGCCTAAGTGAGGGCACAATACGGACTTGCTAAAAGTGCTTTACTTTGAAATGGAGGCTCTGCAATCCTTGGTTATTGATGGTATAGTTTGTAACATTATTTTTATTCAACAATGACCAATGGAAAATTAAAACAACTTTGATCACTTTGGAAATTCTACGCTTGGCTTTTCATTTGTAACTATCAATTATTTAAAAAATAGTTTAAAATGGCTGTTGGGGCCCTTTTGGGGGGAAAAATTACAGTAATTTAGGTAGAAAATGTGAATGATCTCAAGTTTTTAGTTCCATATGGAATAAAAAGGCCTTATAAAACAGTCACATTGCCATCTACTGACAGCTTTTTGTAAAAGAACCAGCATTTTCTCAAGAGCCTAACTGTCTGACTGTGCACTTTAATGATTTATCACTTGACTCGTGGCAGTATAAAAAGGAGGTAACATAGTGTATCTGTTGCTCAGTGCATCTACTTGAAATAATCTCACCATTCACAGAAGCCATTTCAAGCTATTCAGTGTTTCACCCTTATATACTGCAATTAGATACATTTATGAATGGCATTATTGCATAGTATTTCATAGCTGGTGAAACTTTTCGGGAAAGTGACTACAGAGTGTATGTTAATAAAGCTGCTCTGCATGTATAGTACATAGGGACTTGCTAATAGGATTTTCATAATAACAGTTTTTATCTCACAGCACATTGTATAATACCAATCGCTGTGTAACAGCAGTATTGTTATTGCTATGTGAAAAATGGGATTTGTGTTAAGGACATGTATTGTAACCTGAAACACAGATGGGAGCTGAAGCACCTGTGCTTTAAACCGTTTTCATCCCTATCCTTTTTTGCCTTTGTCAGAGTTGATACAAGAAAACATCCGGTACTACTGTAAATAGATCGAGCATTCACGTACCAATGAACTAGTAGCTCTAGAGTGTAGCATCCTGATATACAGTCACTCTGATTCTATAGATAGCAAGAATCAATTCTTCCCAGTTTGTAGTATTCATTACCAGATGGAATTTATTCCCCAACTTATTCACGGAATCATGTTATTGATTTTTTTTTTCTGCCAGGTTCCAAGAGGTGGAGTTTCTCTCCAAATTAAAATTTAACTTTAAAGTATTATTTTTCACAGGGGAAAAGTCATGAGTACTTTTACTAGTCTTTCAGATAACTATATGCTCTGCATATTTTAAAACTTAAACACAAAAGAAAAAAATGCGAACTTTTTCAATAAACTCACAGTACCTTGCAAAATAATGAATACACCAAACCTGAGCTCTGAGCCCCAGGTAACAATAACTAAATAGCTCAGTTGCTCACAAACAGAAAGAAAAAATTTCAACCTAAAATTGCTTAGAATAGCTTAACTCTAGGTAAAATCAATCAGGGGACATATAATTAGCCTATTGTTTTACATATTTTTTTGCCTAAAATAAATCAATGAATGGAGAATATACAACATTGCAGAACTGAAAGCCATGCACTCTGCACTATTCAAGTAGGGCACACTATCGCATATTTTGTCATGACTGGTTCTCCCCAAATTTATTATGAAACACAGTGAAGTATATGTTCCATTGGATGGAGACCCAAGAAAGCATAGCATTCTGCTCTCAGAACTCCAGCTCATTTTGAATAAGGAATCATTCAAGAAGAGATGAAAGGCCTAGATCTTCATGCCACCTTTCAACTAGGTCTAAATAAATGTTAAAGATTCTTGCTGCATTTCCTTGTCTTGCAAAATAGAGCATTTACAAGTGATAATTCGGTTATCGCCACTATAAAGAGCATCACTATTGAACGAAATTTAGGTTTTCTTTTTCCTCCATGAAGCACATTTAAAAGACTGCAGAGGGGACTTCCCTGGTGGCATAGTGGTTAAGAATCCGCCTACCGGGCTTCCCTGGTGACGCAGTGGTTGAGAGTCCGCCTGCTGATGCAGGGGACACGGGTTCGTGCCCCGGTTCGGGAAGATCCCACATGCCGAGGAGCAGCTGGGCCCATGAGCCATGGCCGCTGAGCCTGCTCGTCCGGAGCCTGTGCTTCGCAACGGGAGAGGCCACAACAGTGAGAGGTCCGCGTACCACAACAAAACAAAACAAAACAAAAAGAGAATCCGCCTGCCAATGCAGGGGACACGGGTTCCAGCCCTGGTCCGGGAAGATCCCACATGCCGCGGAGCAACTAAGCCCGTGCGCCACAACTACTGAGCCTGTGCTGTAGAGCCCGTGAGCCACAACTACTGAAGCCTGTGCGCCTAGAGCCTGTTCTCTGCAACAAGAGAAGCCACCGCAATGAGAAGCCCGCGCACCGCAACGAAGAGTAGCCCCTGCTCGCCGCAACCAGAGAAAGCCTGAGCCCAGCAACAAAGACTCAATACAGCCAAAAATAAAATAAGTTTATTAAAAAATAATAATAAAATAAAATAAAAGACTGCAGAGACATGTACATAGAATATGGAATATTTCCATTAATAGAACTATTATTGTAGTTTATAAAAACTTGACAATGAACTATTTATACTTGAACTGTAAGTGGTTTTCACCTTATATTGCTTGCTTCCTATTAAACTTGTGTATCATGAATAAAAAAGTATTATTTCAAATTTTACGTGACTTTAAAGTAAAATCAAATCAAACTAGAAATGTAAGAAAATCTTGCAGTGACAGGAGTTTGAACTGCTGTGTGTGAGGAGGTGCTTTTGACTGGGCAAGAGGCAGAGTTGAAAGCAAACAGTAGGAGGGATCTGTGGCAGCTCTGCTTCAGTTTCGCACATAAACCAATCATGGGACAAAGAGTGCTGGCTCTTGTGACCACTCAGAACTCCAGTACAGGTGTCTTCAAGAATAAAATCAGAACAGCAAAGAAGCCCTGACAAAAGAGGGCTGACAAAAAGAGATGAAGAAAAAATTTGGACAGCCACTTTCCCACACCATCTCCAAAGGCCCTGAGTTGTTGGATATAATCTATTGTAGGGATTGTCTGCCTTATTGCTAATTCTCCT
The DNA here is from genome assembly GCF_039906515.1 of Pseudorca crassidens. Taxonomy (NCBI): domain Eukaryota; kingdom Metazoa; phylum Chordata; class Mammalia; order Artiodactyla; family Delphinidae; genus Pseudorca; species Pseudorca crassidens. Next base: position 12,257,253 of record NC_090299.1, read on the forward strand.
TGGAAAGTAAAAGGTGAAGCCATTTACCTAAGGCTTTGTTTTATGGGGTTGGTCATCACTTATGGCTTCTTAGTCACTGGGATTTTCCACTCTGGGACTCATCTATCCCCTGCTTCTAAATCCCTTAAGCACATTGGTGTGAAAGTCTGGCTTTCCTCCATAAGCACTGAAAGAGGAGCTTCTATTCCTAAGGGAAAATGAATTCACAGGTACAAACAACAAGACACTTGAGAAACATACCTACTGATTCTGCTAGAACCAGAAGTATTAGAACATGTTTATCAAGATTTATAATTAGCCAAATGATAAACTAAAAGATAAAAGGGAAGATATTATTAAGATGAAACAGGAATAAGAAAACATACCAAATAGACAGAAATATAAATATATATTTATATATTATTATTTATATATATAAATGTATATACATTTATATAATATTAAAATAAAAGTAGATGGAATTTAGGACCACATGGATACAAATGAGGAAATATATTAGCAAACTGGAAGATCAGATCAAGAAAATTTCTCAGAGAAAGAAATAAAGAAAAACAGAAGACTAAAATATAAACTAAGAGATAGGGATGCTAGAAAAAGAAGTGCTGATATCTGGAAAATAAGATTTATTTATTTCAAAAACAGGAGAAATAAAGATAAAAATAATCATTATTTCAGGTAAAAATGGATATCAATTTCAAAGATTTTTTTTTTTTTTTACAAAAGAAATCTCAGATTAAAAGGGCCCTCAGAGTGCTTAAAAGGAATGATGAAGATTACCCTCACTCATACTTCATAGGCAAATTATAGACTATCAAGGAGGAAGGAGGGCTTAAATGGAAAGATTGAGTGATAAGGGAGCTTCAGACTGTGAATGACATCAGAGCCACAAGCACAGTGTCAGAAATTAGTGTTGATAATTGTGTAAAAAAAAAATTATTGAAAAATTATACAAATAATGCCAAGAGAGTCCAGGAACATCATTTATCAAGCTCAATCAAGGATTATTTCACCATCTAGGGGAATATACTTTTGTTTGTCTTTAGACGCTGGAAGACATGCATTAACTTGTTATTGTCCTGTAAAGATGTAAATAATGTCCATTAGAAAAGATAACCTCCGGTTTTTGTTTTTTTACTACTCTGTTGGCCATTAACCAGGTCTAATCTTAAATGGCTGTATACTCCTGGTTCCTCAAAATGCTCTTTGAAACAGCTTTACCCTTTTACTAGTTCAATCATTAGTGAGCTAATAAATCTTTGACAAGCATTCATTCGAGCATTTATAGGTCACTAAATATTTTAACTTGAGAAAATTATGATTGATACCTAGAACCTGGAAGTAATATTTTGTAAGAAAATATTTTTATGAATGATTTTGTATGGCTATACCCTTTATACCCCTGAATACTTCTTTTGAAAATAACCATCTTTAAGATCTCTGACTCTGGAATGAGAAGGTTAAGTGCTTAGACCCCGCTGCGTGACCTAGATAGGGTCACTCAAGTAATGGTACTAAACCTTAGTTTTCTGAACTGAAAATGGGAATGATACTTGTAACTTTTCATGAAGTTATGAAAATTAAATAAAAATAATCCACATCGAACACTTACCACAATACACTGCTGAATAACCACAGAATAAATGTTAGCTATTGTAACTTTCACTCTTGAAAAGTACAAAAAAACCCATGTGCATCAGCCTAAAAAACATTTATGTAACAACATGGTCTTGGAAGAAGGCACATTCTTGGGAGTCAGAGAGAAAGCACATCGTTATGGAAATCTCTGTGGCACGTTTATATGACTTTTACTGCATTATGCATCCTTAAATATCTAAAGAAAATAAAATTGTGAATTACTTATTTATATTTGAACATTTTGAAACCATTCAGTTAATTATCTGCCAGCCATCCAAAGGAACATGACGTCTGTTACTTGGTTATTTTCTATTGGATGAATTTAAATGAATTAATTGACATCTTCTGGCTGTCCCAGAACAGAGTTTTCATTCCTTTGAGTTTTCATTCATGAAAGCTGTTTCATTCCTCTCATTCTAATTTGGTTTTCAAATTAGAAAGTTAGGACGTTTAAGGTGTATTCTTTACAATAAAGAAGAACACAAGTTTCCAGAAAATACAAGTGAGAATCGTAGCTCAAAAACAGAAAGAGTTAAAAGATTGCATTCACTTTAGGAAATTTATCATGTACGTATTAAGGTGAAGAGGAGAAACTGGCAGGCCTAAAGGAAAAGATTCACTCTGCATGTTTTTATTTCCTGAAGAATATTTGAACCCTTCACTTCTCAGGTATCATAACTGTTGTGCGTCTATTCAAATGGATTTATGACATTCGGCTTAAAATTTGTAAGTCATTTGTGTAATTAAAGAGTTGTTAATTTTACTATTGACACTTCTAACAACTACTTCAGTACTGAAGATACAGTGCCAATAGTTCAGTATATAACTGACTAGGGTGTGAAGTTACTAAGCAAAAATCATGTTTGGTTTTTATTTCAGGGTGGACCAGTATAAAATATTACTGGTTTAAAATTAAACCATTAATAAAATCAAAAAGAACCTCTGAGCAGAGAAATGGGATGTAGTCACCTTTATGGATGGATAGATATACATGAATATGTGCTCCTCTTTGGTCATGAGTAGATAGAAGTTAGGCACCACAAGAAAATCAGCGAAGGTTGCTAGTCTTTTCAAGTATGTGCTGTGCGTTTACCTCATATTGCAAAAGCCTCCTTTGATTTTGATGAAATATTAAATAAAAATCAGAGGAGAAGTAATTTTCCCTTTGCTATAATGAATTTTTTGGCATACTAGTACAAAACATTGGTAAGCAAAATGGGCCATGTTTCAGAATCAGCAACAAGACAAAAATAAAATATCTCTTCAGCAAAGTACCAGCATCAGCAAAGAATCTTTTCAGTTCTGTCACTACCTGTAAATGGTGACCAGTTCTGGCTCATTAACTAAAGGCCCACATGGCAACTGTTAAAATGACAGAGAGGGCAAACTGTTTCCAACTGCAGTCAGTTCTAGAAGACCATTTTTTTGAAGGTCATAAATTTGCTCCACATTCTATTTCAATAACTTATATTATTGTATTTGAATTATAATTCATTTGCATGTCCTCTTTTGTCAAAATGAATTTCAGATTCTAGATAGGAAAAACGAAATTGCTTGCTGTGAAAAAAACAACAAATCTTTAGTATTTAATTGGATATGTAATGATAATATCTGTAAAACTAATAGCAAAATCCAAATATGCTTTATTGAAAAGTTCTTTAGCACTCTCTTATCATCTCTCATTTTCTCTGATGTACTAGACCTAAATTGCCACTTATAATGTGTGATGAACATACAGAAACTTACATGTTGCCTTTTGTTTTATCTAGGAGCAAGTAGATTGTACAAATAAGCTTGATTGCTCTGTGATAGAAAATGTGACCATCTGTAACAATTCATATTGTGAACTTATTACATAGATAATTATTATGATTAGTGTTACAATTCAGCAATCAGAAATCTGTACAGGATCCAAAGGAACACAGCAGGATAATACTCCATCTAAATGGGCTCAGGAAAAATGCAATTTATTTGACACACTCCACAAGAGAGGCAGAATCAATTGGACATATAGTGTAATCATTTTTCTCTCCCTCAGTAGCTTGGCACAGAAATAAGCATCATGCTTGGAAGGGAGCTTCCCATACAGAACCGTGGTTATTGCATCTGCATAAGAACAGATCCACCCTCAGGTACACTCAAGATACTACTGGAGTTCCCTTTATACCAACAGGACAGGTTTCTCTAAAGGCACACTCCTTAACATTCCATAGGGCTAACTTCTGTCACTCAGGAAACTAAACTTCTCTCTAGCTCTATTTCGGTTCAAAGGCGGCCATTACATTTAGATTGGACTATGTATTGTACAAAAATCCATTCCCCTTCCTCAAGTTCTTTGTAGCTGTCATGTACACTATGCTTTGAAAAAAATCAGTGAATCTTAATGTGAGAAATATAAACTTATTTAAATGTTTTCTAGCACCCAGTGGTTTTCTAAGTTTGAATATTTTTATTGCCATGCTGATAAAATTTGTAATTGTTCAATTTTTAAAAAGTTGTTGTATGTCTCTAGTTATTCCACATCTGCTACATTAAATAAGATGTGACAGAAGGGAACTTGGTGGGAGGTGGAGAGGGAGAAAGCAAAGGAGTCCTAAAGACATGCAGGTGGAAAGTTGTTATCCTAAACATCTGGACCTATTTACTAGGTAGTTGCTATTCTGGGATAGATACATGTTCTATTTACTAACTCCCTTAGTGTAATACAAATAATATAAAAATGAAATGCCTTTACTGCATAAAATACCAAAATTTGAAAATGTTAATTTTCCAGAATAATCAATTATGAAATCACTAAGATGGCAAATCATTTGTTTTACTGAATGGAAAATTTTAAAGTTAGGCAAGTGTCCAGTTAAAGTTTTTGAAGAGATATTTTCACAATTTATTCTCTACTTTTAAACTGTGTATTTAATAATTAAAAACCATTAGGATGGAAGGTGAGGATTTCATCATATGACATTTTCTTCAAGGTATTCTATACATACTTATTGTCTATTTTGTGCCTATATTCCAGGCATCATTTCATTAAAACAATGTATGTATTTTGGAGAGGGTAGTTATATATCATGATAGTCCTTGGTTTTCTTTTTTTTCTTCATATATCATATTATTAATTTTTGAAGCGGTTATACATGTACATGGCATGCTTTTCTATCGGTTCAAAATAATTGACAAATGAAAAACAAAACTATTTCCATGGCCATTCACGCACTTTCTTCACTTGGAGGCTACTAAAGATTAGCTTGGCGGTGGGGGGTGGAGGGTGGGATGAACTGGGAGACTGGGATTGACATGTATACACTAATATGTATAAAATAGATAACTAATAAGAACTTGCTGTATAAAAAATGTAAATAAAAAGATTAGCTTGGTTTCTGTTTTCAGAAGTATTCTACCTGTTGCTCCTGCAGTTCTCAATTTTAGCAAATTTATACCATTTATCATTGAAAGTTTGATAGTTCTGTGAATCTTGCACCAAGTCTCTTGTTCTATTCATCCATACCTCAGATTGTAAATTCCAGATTCCATACTCCATTCAACATTCTACCCGTTTCTTCTGTTATTTACTTCTATTTTCTAAATCACATAAGTATTCTGTTCTTTCTTGATTATTCAGTCATAAGCAGTATCCGTGGACCTCTGAAAATGGGAAATAGAAGGGAAGGATTGAACTTTCTTATCCTGCTCTCTTTCTGCTAAAGCACATAAACAGAAACACATGCATAAACATACACCTATGTAAACACACACACACACACACTTTCTTCCAATAGAATTAGGTAAATCTGATTTTTAGTGTTTAATGGTTGATCAACAGTCAATTTTGCATTGTCATGACTATGTAAATATTATTCATAGCTAAGCCATGTATAATAGAATACTTCATGTAGTATATTAACATTACATTTCATATTTTGCTCAACTCTTTGTTGCCCTGGAGTTTTTTCATTTGGTCACCATTCTTGTGACCACAAGATGGTCACCAACTTGTGACCATCACAAGTTCATCCTCAAACAATCTCTAAAGATCCTCTCAAAGGATCCAAACACATTCCCATTCAGTTTCACTTTTTCTTAGAGACATTCCTCCTGAAGTCCTTTGTCCTCCGGCTCCAATCTGAACTATTTGTTCTCTGGACTAACTGGTTGCTTGGTGGTCATCTTGGGACTTCCTTCTCTTGCCCATCAACTTGGAAATTTCTTTCACTCCTCTGGGAAAGCTCTCTTTCCAGGGTACCCAGTCTTCCACTTTCTTGTTTTTCTCATTCAACTGTGCAGAGCACAAATTCCAGTTAGTTTTTCAAGGATGTATACGTGCATCAAGACCTTGAATATCTGAAAATCCTCTTTGGCAACCTTCACACATGTTGGTAGTATGGCTGGGTAAGCACTATCTTGTCTCAGAATTTTGAAAACATCATTCCACATTCTTCTAGCTTCCAATGAGAAGTCAGAGGACATTCTGTATAATGAGGCTTTGTAGGTGGCCTGTTTTCTTTTTCTTCCTCTCTAAGAATTTAGAATCTTCACTTTATATCCACTGTTGTGAAATTTTCGGGTGACTGGTTTTGGTATAGGTGTTTTTTTCAATCATTGCTATGGGTGGATACTATTCTGGAAACTATTATTCAGCTATGGGACATTTGCATAATAGTTAAATAGAATTTTCACTTCCATATTTTATGTTACATTTTTCTGGAACTCATTATTAGATATTGCAACTTCTGGATTGGTCCTCTAACTTCGATATATTTTTTCTTACATATTCCCATGTCTTTTGTTTTTTAAGCTGAAATTTTTATCAAGTATATCTTTATATATAGTTATATATACACACTTTATATACACAGAGTTAACTCTGTTCTTTAAATATTTTTTATTATAGGATTCTATTTTTTTATACAATCCTTCAAAATTTTATATCTGAGATTTCTATTTATGAAATATTCTCTATTTCTTCCAAATTCCTTTTTTTCCCTTTCTTTGTTGAGACTATTTTCATGTTAGAGGCTTCCTTCAAACGTCTCATAATTCTTTTTCATCAGTTTATATGTGATAATGAAATACTAAAATTCTGAGTACATAAGCTGGGGTTTCCAAATACTCTTACTTGCAAATTCTGAAATTAAATGAAATGAACATATTTTGACCACCTGATCAACATCTTGTCTTTTGTAAGTTTTTGTGGAAAGCAGGTAACTCAGTGTCTTTCCTGGCATGAAGAGAGTACCCTTATGGAGAAAACAGAAGCATGCACAATGAACAACTATATGAAGTGGGATAAAATAAATAAAATTTTTATTTTGTTTTGTTTCTTATCAATTGAAAGCTACTTAGATGCCAATCTGGAGTACAAGATTTCCTCTTGCCTCTGAATATAAAAATAGGCATCTCAGAAGCCTGTATTTTTATGTTAAGATTTGTGCATATGATGACTCTATATGAGAATAATGAAATAGTGTACAATTAAGGTGATTTTTGTGGCTGACATCCTTCCCATCCTAAATGACCTACCTCAGCCAGTATGGCAATTCTATTCCCCTTGACAGTGATTTGCATATAAACGTACCCTGGCAAGTGCGTTGTGAGCAAAAGTTTTATTAAGAGTTTCAGTTTTCCTTCGAGAACATAGAAAGAGATAGTCCATTTCTTTGCCTGGATATTTTCATATCTTAATATTTCATCTGAATCTACTACAGTCTTCTTGCAGCCATGAGCATAAAATTAAACTGAACATGGTGGAAGAGAGAGGTGAAAAGAACCTTGTGTCTTTGAGAACATCATAGGACCAATGTGTCTAACAGTCCTGGAGTAGTTGTACATTATTGTGACATTAGATAATAAATGTTCTCTTATTCGGTCAATTTGAGTCATGTATTCAGCTAAGCCATCTCAACTGATACAATAAATCACTTTATATTTAATACACAGATTATAGTTCTTGAAAGATGATGTATTGTATAAGCATACTTACTTTCAATGTAAATGGCAAAAGTAAATTCACAATTTGTGGGACGATAAAATTAGTTTAGTTAATTGAAAAGACAAGACATTTCAGGCTATGGTAGTGTTTAAAATTATATATAAATCTGAAAGTGGACAATTCAGTGAACTTTGTTTCAGGAAGATTTGAAAATGCAATCCTATATGTAAAATCTGGGAGGGAGGACTTCTTGATGGAAGGATTATTATAAAGGTACTACATTATACCAATGTTTTAAAAATAGAGCCATTTTCTTTGACCACTGTTAGGGCAAAATACTCCTTAAAATACTATTGAGACATGGATTATTTTTGTAAATTTTTTAGATGATTTTATTGTTGCAATTTAAAATTAATACAATTTTTGTATTAATTTTGAATAGTTCTTAAAATTTATTGAATTTTTAAATTTTACAAAGTGCTTATGAATATTACACATCAATATTTAATCTGAACAACAGCTCTACCATGATGCTAAAGAAATGATATTATGACTGATATTATATAGATAAAAAAATTAATGCAGAAAGAAATTTAAATAATTGTACTAATAGGTGGATGTCCCATGTCTCAAACCAGCTTATTGGTGATGATCTATTCCAAGGCTTGATAAACTTCAGTGATACACTCAGCAGTTTTTAATGATTCCCACTAAGACATTCTTTTCAAGATAAACCTTTCTATTAAACACAATATTTTGCCCTCTGCTTCCCTGTCCTCTTTTCAGGTTTAGATTAATTTTGAGAGAGAATTGTGAGGGTGGGTTAGATAGTAATCCAGTATAACCTATTTAGAACGGCACAGGTTTTGATTGCAGTAAATAAATTGTCTTTAAAAGCTCTATATTATTGTTAGCAACAAAATCACATATATACAGAAGAGTAGAATGTTGCTTCTATATTCAGAAACCAGTCATCCTGAGGGATTAAACCATGATGAACTTTAATGCCAACCAATTTGGGATTTTACTTAATATCATCTTACTGTAAAGGATAGAATACAGCTTTATGAGCGTGCCTTTGCATATCTCAATGTAGAGCCTCTCAGCAGTACTTTCATTTGTTTGAATCACATAAAATTGTTAGTATCTGACCATTTGTAGCCTACAAAATGACAATTTCATCTGGTTCAACCTAGCACATTTGGACCTCTAGTTCTGTTAAAAAAAAATCAGAGAAGAAAGAGAATAAATTAGTTTATCAGCTTAATCTACACTAATAACTCTTTAAAAAATAATAATTCTTGTGTATGTAGAGCCTTATTTAATTTGGCATGTTTGGTTTAGACACTTTTTGTTAATAGAAGACTCATAACATGGCATCATAACCCTAAGTAACAAAAGCTTGCTCAAGCACTTTTCCGTGTGGACAAAAAGGTCTCTATGAGAATGTCACATCAACAATTTTTTTGAAATTTAAGGTACAATATTAGCATCACATTTTAAGACTGCAGATATTAACTTTATGTTATAATGTCAGAAAATCCATAAATAGCATCTTTTCTAATTAAATGGCTCACTGTAAAAGAACCCAGGGAAATAACAAAACTAAATTCAGGAAAATACATTTTAATTAAAATCCAGGTACAGTATTAAAATTTTCTTTGATTTTGAAGGTGGAGACCTTGTCCTATTCATCAGTATGTTCCTACTCTTCTCTCAGCACCTGGACTTTGTATATAATATGCACTTCATAGAGTTCTTATATTACGTTTTGTATAAAAATGTGATTATGCTCTTAGTGATTCATGGTAAATGGAACTCAGGGAGGGAAAAAGCCTAGATAACAGACAAATATTTTAACAGTATATTTGACACTTTACAAATCATAAACTTATACCTGTTTACTTATTATAACAATGAGATCCTTCTTTATAATGCTTATGTTTTTCTAGGACTTTGATTTACACTATTTCATTTAGTTTTATTTTAAGGTTTTACTCGCACTTAATTCAGAACTATACCAGAATCAGTTATAGGAACGCATTCCAAAATTCTGCATAGGAAAAAAACTACTAAAAAATTTTCCTTTACTGTTCATAAATTTAAACACAAAAGTGGAAAATATTTTATATGATATATATATATAATTTTTCTTACTTATACATGCAACATTGAAGATACTTCAAATTTTAAATATTTTAAATAACAACTTTATTAAGATTAGTTCACCTACCTTAAAATTCATCCTTTTAATGTATACAATTCAATGGTTTTTAGTATATTCACAGAGTTGTGTAGCCATTACTACTATCTAATTTCAGAACAATTTCATCATCTCCAAAAGAAACCCTGTACCCATTAGTAGTCTAGGACTATAATTATTTTTAAGAGAAAAAACAAACTGCACATACTTTTCCCTGAAAATAGTACTAACACAAAAACTGAGATAATTTTCACTTCCTAATAGAAAGCAATTAGTGAAAGTGGCAGTTTTTCCTTTGGTATGCGTCTACACCAATTGTACTTAGCAGTTTTGACTTCATGCTTGGGAGAAGACTTCCAAGGGATAATATTACAAATATAATTTTTTCTGAATAGTTTTATACAGTTTGGACTTGCAGTGTCTATCTCCTTAAATGTCTTCCTCCCATGTGTTCAGTGAATGTGGTAATTGAATGCATTAGTGGTCCTAATTCTTCACCCTTCCTCTACCGAGGGATTTTGCCTTATAACTTTGTAGCGCCCTCTCACTCAGCTCTTCGGTAGCCATGTTGTTTGCTTTGGCCAACATGACTTTACCAGATGCAACACAAGCAGAGGAGTGAAGTGGGCTTGAACTTTTGGGATATTTTCTCTTGTCATCTGCCATTGCCATAAAAAAAAAAAAATGTAAGTCTAGGCTAACCCATTGTTCCTAGGAGAAGATGAGACGTGAATCAAAGGCAATCCATAGACACCTGAGTGAGCCAGCTGACCTGCAGATATACGAGCAAATCAAGCCAAGGTCAGCCTAGATTGGTCGATAGCCAACTGATGCCACCTGTGAAAGAGCTCAGCCAAGACCAGCAGTCTTCTAACCCAACCACCTCAGAGATGTGAACAACAGATACTTATTGCTGTGTATGCCACTGAGCTTCTGCATTTGCTTGTTGTGGAGTACTACGGCAATGGCGGGTAACTGAACCAGTCAGTAACTAATAAGAAACACAAAGAATATGACATCACTTAAATTCAATAATTTCCCAAGCTATGGACACCTGTACTTGGATAGAATTTTCTTAAATCACCATATCAAATCCTTTCTTGATATATCTACAGTAGTAGTGAACTCTGCTCCTAGCACAGATGGAGTGAGCTAGTTAGAGAGGGGGATGAAGGAATTCCCTTAGTAGTTGGTTTAAGAGGACAAAATTTTTCCACTCAGGTAAATAGGATCAAGTGAGAGTGTTATCGGTTGGAGCTGAAAAACATTTTACACAGAAAGTAATCATCACAGAATCAATGAAGAATCTAAATAAATGGATACTGGCATGCTTATTACTTTAAAAGATATCCAACCAAACATGCAGAATGCTTCAGATAGTTTGAATGCATTGACCAAATTTTGGGTGCTCCAATTCCAGCCACGTGGGATGAAACAGAGTATTCATAGCGCCAGCAGTTGCCAGGGTTTGGGTTTTGAGGAATCAGACCATGGACATACCTCAGGCAACCAGAGGCAGAAAATCTAAGAGGTCGTTTGACTCTAAGTTATTTAGAGCATAGAGCCTCAAGCTGGGGTCACAAGATCAGTCAACAAGTCCAAAAAACTTGCAAGAATGAAAATAGGAGCCTAATGTAAGCATTATGGGCTAAGGAGACTTGGAACCAAAGAACTGCAATGTCTGGAGTGAAACAAGATACGTTCGGCTGTTGGCACAAAGAGGACTGAAAATTACATGGCTTTCTTTCCCACGGCTCTAAGTTCTTGATGTATGCCGGTTTAAAACTGCAGTCAGGGACTTCCCTAGTGGCAAAGTGGTTGAGAGTCCGCCCGCTGATGCAGGCGACGCGGGTTCGCGCCCCGGTCCGGAAAGATCCCACAGGCCGCGGAGCGGCTGGGCCCGTGAGCCATGGCCGCTGAGCCTGCGCGTCCGTACCCTTTGCTCCGCAACGGGAGAGGCCACAACAGTGAGAGGCCCGCGTACCGCAAAAAGAAAAAAACAAAAAGCTGCAGTCATGCCAGACTGTTTCTTCAAGTGACATATTCCAGCATCAGTAATTTTTACCTGTGCATATAAATATAAGCATTTGGAAGGCCATAATTCCCACACTTCTAGATTGGTCTAATACATATTTTAGAACCATCCTGGCCTGAAGAATAAAGGTAAGAAATATTACCCTGAATATGGGCATACTTCTGGAAACTATTTGCCACAGGCACCTGAAGAATATTAGACTGAACTACCTATGTAAATGCTAAAAGACCATGGAATTTCTAGCACTTGTGGGCAGAACATCTTTAAAAATAGGCTGGAGTGGAAAGATTGCTGGTTGAGAGAGGAAGCAGATGACCGGAGACCAGGAAGAGCTGAAGTAATGATGACAGTGGCAGACAGGACAGACTCTGTGGACCAGAGGAATGGAAGGAGAACAACCTAAACACTCTTCTTTGAACCAAAAAATAAAAGGTTAAAACAAATCAGATGTAGAGTATGTGTATAGAGCACAAACAAAATAAATCCAAACTAGAAGTAAATTAGACATGACCTGGTCAATCAGAACAAAAGCAATGCTCAAACTTATCCTAGAAGAAAAGCTTCTTCCTCCAAAGAAAGGAAAGTGAGGTTTTCCAGGTCGAAATGGTGACATTGGATCATCTCATTCATTCTGATTTTGGTTAAATACTAAACACAGGTTTCTGCTTCTGCTCACAAACAAAGGGCCACTGAAATGATAGATAACCCGAGAAAGAGAAACAGCAAAAGAGAACGAACCTTCCAAAGTGCTGGAAGGAAAGGGCAACCATCGGACATTCTAAGTATACCTGTAACACTAAGCAGAATGACTGAATAGTTGGAGAATGAACTGGAGAAACGGAAACACTAGTTGTAAGAGTCATCCCAGGCAAGCCTCAGAAAAGCCGATGAGGAAAACAGCAGCACGTCAGAGATTCTTTATTTTCTCAGGTTTCTGATGGATCACATATTGCACAGATTATCTGTTTTAAAATGAAAATTCCTTACCACGAATGAAGACAAAATGTCCTTCATTGCATACCTTGAAACTTCTCCGGGAGCTCCAGCTTGGACTCCAGGTCCATGTGTGAATTTAAACCCCTCAGGCGACTCCGGACGACAGCGTTGGTTATGCATTGCTGCCCTCATGGTCAGCTGCAGGTGCTTACCACCAGCCTCCTAGGTTAAACTAATTAGTGATTTACTGAGTAGCATGTGAGTTTAGGTGAGGTCACGGGCTAAATATTTTTATTAACAAGTTGCTTTATGTTGTTTATAGTTTTTAAAAAACATTTAATTACGTAGTTTAAAATAGCTTGTGTTTAAAGATTTTTCGTGAGAAAACATTACGGCTTTGCAGAGCTGGCTACAAACATTCTGATTTTCATTCTAACTTAATTACACATATAATTGTATATATAAATATTGTAAATATTTTATATTACATAATACATTATATAAATATATACTGTATTTAGATAATATATCTATAACACAATGCAGTTGCCTATATAATACATAATACAATATATAAATAGATATACTGTAGTTAGAGATCACTATATTGGATTTTCTGGAGAACAGTTTGGTGATATATAGCTACACAGGCTATATTGTGCTTTTTTCTGTTTTGTTTTTTTTGGGGGGTTTTTGTGTGCTTCACAGATGTTGCACTTTTACAAATTGAAGGTTTGTGGCAACACTGTATCTATCAAGTCAATCAGCAGCGTCTTCCCACAGCATTTGCTCACTTCATGTCTGTGTCACATTTTGTGTAATTCTCACAATATTTTATGCTAGTATTTATTTATTTATTTATTTGTTTTGCGGTACGCGGGCCTCTCACTCTTGTGGCCTCTCCCGTTGCGGAGCACAGGGTGCGCAGGCTCAGCGGCCATGGCTCAAGGGCTTAGCCATGTGGGATCTTCCCGGACCGGGGCACGAACCCGTGTCCCCTGCATCGGCAGGCGGACTCTCAACCACTGCGCCACCAGGGAAGCCCCTCTCACAATATTTTAAATATTTTATTATTTTTGTATTTGTTATGGTGATCCTAGAATCTTTGCTGTTACTACTACTATGACTCACTGAAGGCTCAGAAGATGGTTAGCATTTTTTAGCAATAAAGTATTTTTTAATTTAGGATGTACATTTTTTAGACATAATACTATTGCACACTTAGTAGACTACAGTATAGTGTAACCATAACTTTTATATGCACTGGGAAACCAAAAAATTTGTGTGAATTGGTTTTTGCCATATCTGCTTTATTGCAATGGTCTGGATAAGAAACTGCAGTAGTCTGGCATATTTTTATATCTATAACTATTTCATGTGTGAATCAAACACTTTATCAATTTACCAAAAACCAAAATGTTAACTCTATAGAGATAGTGATCTAAATATCCAAAAATACATGAATAATGAAACTTACCTTGACATTTGTCAAATAAAAATTAAAAGAATAAATTCAGTTGAAAAATTTATATTTTAAAATAGTTCTAAAATTAGCTTCCATATTAATAAATTACTATAAAATATATAGTACCATAATACAAATATTGATGGAATTGGGCATCCATAAGATAATAAATTGATAACAGCTTTAGTTTTATTCATACACAGCAGAGAGAGGGATGAGTTTAAATACCTCCCTCTTCCCTGCTCGCCCCCCAAACACATACACAGACACACACACACACACAAACACTCTATATTAACAAGAAAAAATAAAGACAGATCCAAGGTGAGCAATCCATTTTGAACCACAAAGGAAAAATTGGATGATTAAACTGAACAATTGGCACTATGGCTAGGACATAAAATTTCTATGCATTGTTTTCTATTCATTATCAGTGGACTTAAAAGGGTTCGCCAAATGAACAGAACTTCAAATTGCATTTAGATATTAGAAACTCATTACCCTCTAATTGTTCACAAGCTTCCAACAAGGAAATCTCTTTGCAGTGGTGTTACTGATGTATATTTCATAGTTGGGTGGGAAATGTTAAAATAGCCAATGCCTCATTTTGCTTGGAATTGGAAGCTCATAGAACATATCTGCATATGAACAATTCAAAGAACTAATCATCAGGACTTACTGAGACCAAGGTATATGCTTCGTGCTTTTTCTGGTTCCCTAAACAGCCCCCTGTTTTGTGGTAGCCCCAACAAAACAACTGGGTTTTGTGCCCGAGTTATGAAATTCCAGATTTGGGTTTAATTCACTGAAACGTCAAAGGTCTTTCAATCTTGCTTTGAAAGTCTTATAGAATTTAAGTTTTATTGAAAGATTCCTCAACATGTAAGATTTGAGAAGTATGAGAGTGTTACCTTTTACAGTGGATCTCTCTCAACAGTGTTGGTTTATTAGGACTGTGTTGCTCTATTTTAAGCATGGATCTGAATCACTTGGAACGTTGGTTAAAACCCAGATTGCTGGCCCAGATCCTGTGAGTTTCTAATTCAGTAGATCTGGGGTGGGGCTTTGTAAAATTTGCATTTGTAACACGTTTCAGGTGTGTTACACAATTTATGCAGGGACAAAACTGAGAACCGCTGGTTTAGGGGGTGTGTCCATTAATTTATCACCAGAAACTACATATATTTGACACACGAAAATTAACTTGTGCTGATTTTAACTACGTTTATGTCCCCAAAGAATCTCCAAAGAGACATATGGCCCTACATACTCTTACAGAATAGAAAAATAAATTTTATTTCTAGTAGCAAGTTTAAGTTGTTAATGCCTCTTGCAGAAAATGAAATAAACCTGTGAACATTACCAATGCTATTGGACCCAAACTAGGGCAATATTTTAGATTAGTCAATTGCTAGTTTTTAGCTTTCTATGCATTTTAAACTTCAAACAAAAATATTACTTAAAGTGGTCTCCTGGGGCTTTCCATTGACATCTTTTAAAGTGATTCATTGGCTAAAGGAATGCAGAGGTTAATCATTTTGATTAATTTCTAATTAGCTCTACCTGTATTCCAGAGGAAATAATCAATATTACCATTTGAAAAGGCCAGGATAAATTCCAGCAGCACTTTGAGAACATATGCAGTTAATTTCTGACAATTCAGTGTATGGGCCTCGCTGGAAAAAGCTAGACTTCTCTTATTCAGTCACAACTTATTAGAAAGTTTTTTGGAAAAGATAGAAAATGTAAAAAATAAATACATAATAAAAATAAAGATAGAAAATGTAAATCTTTCTTCATTTACCTTTATCTTCTTTTAAGTTTTTGGAGGAGAATGTTTAACATCACCGAAGTTAGTAATTATTGTTAAAATTATTACTGGATACAATAAAAGACAATCTCTATCGTGTGCTGAATTTTAAGAAAATCAAGAATTTCACATGCAGATTAGGTTTTTGACAAATTTGGGAACTTAAAGTAGAGCTGGAATAGTTTTGAAATCTGAAATTAATTTACCTTTAAACAGCTTTTGATTCTCCTGGCATTTCAGAATATCTATTTTGAGATGTTGTTATAACAAGTATTACCTCAGAGACTAAGGGAAATGCCAGAAAACAACAGAATCACTTTCTGGGGGGAGGGGATGTATTTTTTTAGCAAGAAAAAATAAAATCAACTTAGGACAACATTTTTTTCTCCAGCTCTTCAGCATGGAGAATGAAATCCCGTGAATAACATCTTGTCAATCATTCCAGTTAAATATTTTAGTGTTAGGGAAATTTTCATTTTTCAAAATATAACATTTAAATATGTATAATGTACAACAGTGCATAGTGTTTTCCAGTTTTATACAGAACTCCAAATAAAAATCAGAGAATAACAATATCTCTGTAAAATTTTAAAGCATGCTGCAGTAAATGCTAACAAACTCAGAATTATGCCTTCTATAATTAGGTGATGAACTAACCATGATGATATTCCTTCACATTTCTATAAGAAAGAGTACTAAAGATATGACTGGAATAACTTCTGAAACCTCCAAATATTCAGCCTGTATTGAAAACCTGCAATTGTATCTGCAGTTCCTATACATTGACCACTCTACCCTTCTCCAATCATATCCTTTAATCCAGTTACTGATACTTTAATGTTACCAAAAAGTTAGAATTTCAGTTCTTGTTAACTATGCATATAAACTGTAGCTCAGAAAATACTACAAAATTCTTCAAAAACTTAGAACTTAGAACATAATTGGCCACCTTTATACACTGAACCTTCTGCCATGTTGACTAAAATAGTTTCTCCACACACTTGACAAATATGGAACTGATATATCCTCTATGTTTTGCAGTTTCCCAGTAGAAAAATGCAGTGGTACAGTTGGGTTGGTTATAAATTTGTTCTGTGTAAAATTCCCCTCCCAATGTTTCTGAGCAGCTGATGGATCTTGTTAAATGTAGAAGCTGAGAGAGCTTTACTGGTCAGATATGCCTGGGATCAAAATTACAATTCTCTCCATACAGCAACTCATCAGATGTAACTTTTTTCTCATATCCTTGGCATTGCTGGGATTGGGACTTTTGCTTTCTGTTTTGATGAATCTGTCTGTGTCTTTCTCAAGGCTGTAGCTGATATCCAGTTAGTTGATATCATCTTATACTTTAGAGGTCAGGGTCTCACCTTCTTCCCATCCATACAAATGTATCCTCAAGAGACGATGACTAATTCCTATTACACTGTGACTATACATACTAAACAGGGCTTCATAAAATCTACCCCTTTTAATATTATTCCCATGTGATATCTGTGACTTGGAACTTCTGTTTTAAAAGAGTTTTAATGATTCTATGATGGTCCTGGTTTCTCTAAAGTGTTCAAAACATTCAAAAGGAAGTTTTGTATAACTTCTGAGTGGAATGAGTTCAGGTATGTTAATATCATAGAATCCAAAAGAGAAAATAGAAGGGTAGGATGCATGGTAACAAAACCAATCAGACTATTAATCCCACTCATAAGGCATCATCAGCCAGCACCTTTCTAATGCTTGCAATACATACCATAGAAAGATTTAAGGACAATATAATTCATTCTTTGAACCATTCCCCACTTTGCTCTACTTCCTCTATCTGAGCAAATCAATAATACATCAAAACGTCTATCCTATTTTTTACAACATTGTGTGTTTCAAATCGATAACCTATACCTCAATATCAACCAAAATGATGATTTAATGGGTCATACGTGAGGTCCCTGTATTATCTTCACTTTATTTTTGCATGGGTGTGCCTCTTTCTCCAGTTACCCTTTCCACTATTGCTACTTATGTTTGACGTAAATGCCTTGTCAATCACTTCTACTCCCATTCAAAAACTGAGTCCTTTATACTTTCTGAAACTCCTAAGCCTTTGGAACCATTAAATCATTCCAAGAGAAAAGCTTGCCAATTTGTTTACTTACGTCAAAGAGTTGTTGGACAGACAGGATATTCCCCCACCATCAGCACATCAACCAATGAGGTGAACGTCAAAACCATATATATTGTATCAGAAGTCCAGGCTTCAACTGATTTCCAATGATTTATATCTAGATAAGACATTCAGATTTGCAAATGTCATCATTACAGAAGTCCAGAAGACTGGGGAAGATAGCCTGAAGTCTACATGAGAACATGGATTCTCACATTTTCTGAGCTATTTCCACAGTGGGTCCTATGGGTGCATGTTTAAATCCAGTAAGACATTTCATAAAGCTACTGCTAAAGATGTTGTTATCCCAGGAAAACTTCCATGGAGACCGTTGCTACTTTAGTCTTCACTTGACTCTGCAATGTGGCCTGATACTGAGCATATGCTGCTAGTTTAGCAACTAAGTCTGTTTCTGAGGAGCTCTTGCTTTCTTTGATGGTTACTCACCTGTTTTCTGAAGTCTGTCCAAAACTCTTGAAGTTTGATGAATATATTCTAGAACATAAAACACTGCAAGAACACTTTGTTTTAGAGTAAAAAAAAAAAAAAATCTTGCACACCAACTATTCCACACACTATGCCAGTAGCTTTGACAGATTTATCATCTGGTTACGTATAGGCTTGTCAATTAATGTTTTATAATTGAGAGATTAAAAGGTAAAGAAGCAACTTCTTCCTCACCCTCATCAGAGCTTGAGTAGCTTAAGCAGGCCCTCACCACAGCTATCATACAAATTTCAAACATCCTAAGTGAATCTCTTCTTTTGCTTTCAGATCTTCTCAGTCACTTGTCAAAAGTTTGCAGAGGAGTCGGCTGCTTTGGGTGAACTTAGATAACTTTTAACATCTCTTATGACTACTCCTTCATGTTTTCCATAGAGCTTCATGGGTAGAGATTGTCCATGACCCCATAGCCCCTGAGCCCTCTCTCCACTCAGGAAGCAGACTTCTCTCTCCAGGGCTACGTGACCCCAGCAGATCTCTGCTGGACCCCTCTCCATCTCTTAATTTTTCAAGACAATTTAATCACATACATATGCTATTTATATTAGAAAGTCATTGTATTAGTTATCTATGGATACATAACAATTTGTCCTGAAACTTAGCTTAAACAAACATTTTTTAGCTCACACACTTTCTGCAGGTCAGGAATTTAGAAGCAGCTTAGCTACATGTCTCTGATGGTGGGGCTCTTATAAGCCACTCCTTTGCCTGCTGACAGTTGACCTCAGTTCCTCACTGGCTTTTGGACAGTGGCCTCAGGTCCTTGCCACACGGACTTCTCTCTAGGGCTCCTATGACATGGTAGAAGTGAGCCAAGAGAAAAGGGCAAGAGAGAAGGCATAGCCAAGATGGAAACTGTAGTGTCTTTCATAACAGATCTCAGAAGTGACAAACTATCAATTCTGCTGAGTCCTATTTACCACTCAAAGTGGTACAACACGGGGACAAATTACACAAGGACCTGGCTGTCAGGGGGTGGAAATCATTGGGGGGCATCTTGGAAGCTGGCTATCACATCATTTAAACATAAGTTTGTGATATTAATATGTCACAGTTGTTAGATATAGTTCTCCAGATATTCTAGGAGGATAGAAATTTCAAATACATCATAAACAAAACAGGGGGAATCAATACTTGATCGAATTTGATGAGGAAAAATAAGGATTATAAACCTAGAAGATACAGAGGTTTTGCATCTATGGATAGAATTGTGATGACATGAAAACATCAAGAAAGTTGACATGGAAGGAAATTAATGAATTTTGTTCTGAGAATGTTAAGTGTCAGGTGACAAGGAGGTATTCAAGTATTATACATAGTTGATATTTGGAGATTTGATACTGTACCTCCAGGGAGAATTCAGAGATAAGAATGAAGGTCTGGGCATTATGGGCTTTACAGTGGAGGGAATAAAATCTAGAAAGAGAGGTGGTAGCTAAATAATTAAGGAACAGAAAAAAATATCAGCAGAAAAGAAAAGGAAAACCTTTCATGCGTAAAAGAGAAAAGGAGAAATCATTACATTTTAGTTCATGTAATCATCGGAAGAAAGAAAGTTCCAAGAACAGGTTCGCAAACATCAAGGACACACTCACATCCCCAAATAAGAACACTGTTTCTTCTCAGGCTAAGATGTCACGATCTAAGTACTACTCACCTCTGGCATCCTGGGTTCCCACAATATTATTAACTAAGATTAATCTTTATGAGCCTTATTACTCCCAGTTTTAAAAGAAAATAATTTTTACAAACTTTTAGAGCAGCAAGTAACAAAGGAAACCAGCTCACGTCGCGTTTACCTCCTGTCAGCACATCACTGCCTTCAGCTGTAAAACTGATTGACACGATTCCAAATGGAAAAAGGTATGGGAGGCTGAAGACAGAGGGAAACATTTGACTGTGGATTCAAAGTATAAGAGGAGAAAATATCTGAATAAACATACTTCTGCTTAATATTTATTGAAAAAAGCTAAGATACTGACAACACGTTGATTTAAATGTCTTGCGTCTCTTCGTGCTATACTACAAAGGGCTGCTATTTATTTTGTCATTTTCTTACACAAAGTCATCTTGCAGAGGCAGGGAGTGAAATTGTCTCTCCTTTTGGCCATACCAGTTAGTAGTGGGTGTCTTTAAGCACCCCTTTTTCCTAACTCCCAGACCCTCAGGAGATTTAAACCTTCTCGGAGAAGTGAGGGGCTCCACTGAAAATAAGGGACAAGGAGCCTGAGCCATCCCCTCCTCCTGGGCTGGGGAAGGGACAATTGAGCATTTAAGTCATTCAATGTCAAGCTGAGCAGAAGTCTTAGATTTACTTACGCAAAACACAGCCCTATGAACATGAATGAAGAGAAGTAAGGAGAGTGAATAACAGAGACAGGATGATGAGGGTAAAGGACTACTGCAACAGCTATGGTGGTGGAAGAGCCAGGGCAGTATGTGACGCGACAGCTGGGGACCCAGGGGCCCTAGAGAGAATGAAAAGAAGATGGCAATGATAAAAACCCCAGGCATTTTCACTCCCCACAGACCAGGATGCAAGGGCGCTCTAATTCCAGCCCTCCATTTACTATTATTTTTTCTTCTGTAAGGGAGGAAAAAAATCTTCCCCTACCTTTCTATATTCTTCTAGCTGGCCTAAGAATTAAATTGACATGAGACATTCACAGGAGAAAAATCAAACAAAAGCTCAATGACATGTATACGTGGGAGAGACCCAGGAAAACGGAGTAACTTGCCAAGATGGCCAAAATTCTCAACTGAAACACCATCTTCAGCTAAAGACAAAAGAGAATGTTGGCCAGAGTGGTTTGAGACTTCAAAGGGGAGAAGGGCAACTCACATGGAGATGGAAAAGCAAAGGTTTGGAAAACGAATATTTGTTAAGCCATTCAGAGGCAGTGGGACACAGAGTGAGCTCTGATCTCTAGGCCCCGCTGAGTTTTCCCCATCACACCTAGCCCATATTCTTTGCAGATATCTCTGGTGATAGTTCTATTCCAAGAACAGGTCTTTTATCTAACTTCTTTAGGCAGTTGTGGGGAGGTAACAAGAAACACTTCCTGCGTCTTCTGTTTGTTAAAAATAATCATTCTAAATTAATCCTCATGCTAAAGAGACACATTCTGGGTAGGCAAACTTTGCTCCCCTACTCTTCAAAGTGATGCGGCTCTAGCAATGGTTGGTCATAAAATCAGCCACAGGATACTATACCAATTATGAAATACAGCCTTTGAGGTTAGACCAATAGAAGTTAAAATCCTGACTCAGGTTCTTCTTTGCAGCACGGCTAGGGTAGCTTCTGGACCCTCTAAATCTCAGTTTCTTCAACTGTAGTATATAAGGTTCAACTTACATATTGTGGAATTGTTGTGAAGTTTAAGTTAAATGATTGCCATTTACCGAATAATTTCCAAGTGCTTCACAAACATCATCTTTTTTTAAATCTGTGAAACAAACCCATGAATGAGTTGTTTACAGATGAGGTAACTGACAGAGAGGATGGATGACATTCCCAATATTGCAAAACTAGTGCGTTACAGAGCCTGCTTCACACTCAGGTATGCTTAATTCTGCAGTGTATGCTTTGGACCCCTGCCTGACAAAGGGAAAGCCCTTAAATATCTGCTGCTGTCATTATTAAAATTAAAGAGTGAAAACTGAAAAAATACAAAATCGCTAATGGCAAAAATAATAATTACGTACTATTATTATTGCTCTAATAACAACAAATATATATTGAGTACCAGCATATGACCAGGGC
Organism: Pseudorca crassidens; assembly: GCF_039906515.1. Lineage (NCBI taxonomy): Eukaryota > Metazoa > Chordata > Mammalia > Artiodactyla > Delphinidae > Pseudorca > Pseudorca crassidens. The sequence continues at coordinate 12,279,685 of NC_090299.1, forward strand.
CTTTGCATACCTCATCTTGTTCAATAGTCAGACATCTTTATGTGGCTAGAATTACCTCATAGGGTAACAATGAATAATCTTTACTAAAAGAGTAATTACTTAGAATTAATCATCTTTATTATCCCAGAACTACAGAGCAGATTAAGGTACATGTGAATGCAGAAAAATTAAGATCCCTAAGAGAAACAGCATTGCTCACCACCCAGTTCTACAAGGTTTGAGTCATAACCCACTGCAGTTGCCCACGGTACACTCCGAAAGGAATTCGGGATGAAAAGCAGAATGAGGTACTCTGTGCTTTGGACAAGCAGGCCCTTAGATAATTAGATGCACGCCCCGGAAAGAAGGTCAACGACCCCAGATTCCTGCATCTTCCCATACATAGAAAAGCACTAAAATCAGTAACTTGGGATATCTGTTCTTTGTGATTAGCAGGAATCTTTTACCAAGATTCATGCTTGACCGCATGTGTCTCCTAGCCCCAAAATTATATATAAACTGGCTTCTCCTTTACCACATCAAAGCAGTTTACTCAGAGCCACTGGGTGGCTGGCTCTCATGCTATATCCCTCAGTAAGGCCTTGAATAAAACATAGACTCACAACTCATATGTTGTGTATTTTTCTTTAAGTCGACATACAGAATGTTGAAGTAATTTACTCATGGCCACATAGCTAGTAAATGAAGGAGCCAAAATTCAAAACCATACCTGTGTGACGGCAGAACCTACACATTCTAGCCCTAATCTATAGAATATACTGCCTGCCACACATGAACTCAACTGTTCTCTTTCTCAACCAGGGTCTTACTACTTTTCTGTTTGTTTGTTTGTTTCTGTGTGTGTGTGCGCATACGTGTGTGTGTGTATTCACATAGTTGTATTCATATTTCAGTATGCAAAAACTTTGTTCATAAAGTACTTAACATGCTGCTTTTTTCTTCTAGAACTCTCTCGTAAGTTTTTCCTATATTCTCCTTCAATTGCCATAATTATATTTTATTTTATTCATGCATAACAGTCTATACTATAATGTTCTAAAGCTGAGAAAGGCATTCTTCTACGATTTAACATTTCATTTAGCTTGCCTTCAATTCTGCCTGACACAAACAGCACTGCAATAAATTCCTATATATATAACTTTTTTTAGTTATCAAATTATTTTCTGAGCTAAATTTTCAGAAGAGATTCTTAAAGTATTTGACCATTTGTACAACTTCTTATATATAATGCCAAAATGCTTTCCTGAAATCGCACCACAGCCTTCTCCAATACTAACTTCAAAGGACAATATAAGTAAAACGACTATTAAGAGAAGTAATTTTGTTTTTGTTCATGACTGTACATATCCTGATGTTGCTGTGATAGCCAGCAGCCTGCACACGGCTTGAGAGTATGCAATCAGTCGAAGAGATGGGTGTACAAAATTCCCATGATTGCTCTGTACCTGGAGCCCCAGCAGCACATGTAAATGACTTGCCAAACCTTGTAATTAGAGGCTACTGAAGAGGACACCTAACTGACCCTGAAGTCCAAGGGGAACACTCATCCTTGGGCTCATTAGCATCACGCCACAACCAATAGAGCTAATTTGCCAACTAATGCATCACAGCAGGTACTTAATAAGTTCTTGTTTACCGTCTAAGGTCTTTTGCTCAGTCCCATATGCCCACATTCTCCCCGGCTCCTCAATAACTTCGAACTATAAATCTTACAAACACATTTTCAGTTTTTCCTAAGAGCTTCACAAGACCCAGTGCCGTTAGAGATCTTTTCATTTAGGAGAGGATACAAACGGATTTTCTTTTACCAACACAAGCCATTATTTCAACGGTTCTATGACCTTTTCCATATCATTCTGCCTCATCTCTCCTGAATTTATGAATTTAGAACTGATCCTGAGTACTACAAAATTGAATATCATGTTAATTAGTGATCATACGCAATAACATGGAAGTATTTTGTATACGTTGGAAACTTAGCTTTGGTGTCAGTCTTACAGTGGTTACTTTCTTAGGTAAGAGTAATTTTTTTCCTTAATCGGTGCTTTGCAGCTCAACTGGGAGCACAACGAACTTGCTCTCGACCAGACATTGACCTTCTCTGGAGGGTGCTGATGGTCAGTTGAAGGATGCTGCCTTCAACCAGCTATTCAGAGGACAACCAGTGAGGGAAGAGCATATGAGCGGGAGAACGTGAAGAGACTGTACACGGCTTTGAGACAACGTGGAAAGTCCCAGAAATAACTGAGGTATTTTTGCAGAAGGCTGAGTTCCTACATTATGTGGATGAATTCAGGAGCCAGGTAAATTTTGCTTATTGCTGCAGAAATGGCTATAGACTCAACGAGGCCTCAGGAAACTCTCATGAGTTACAGACATAGATGTAATCTTAAGGTGGACATCAATGTGCAGACATAGATGAAAAATATGTCAATATCAATGTAGATATAGACATAAGTGTACATCTGGCAGTAAGCTGACATCTGACCTCTACTTCTAAATTTGTATGGACTTATGGAAACTATGATTGTTTTTTTCTCATTGGAAATCAAATAAAATATTTTTGTCATTTTTGACACACATTAACTGAATATAAGTGGCACTTAACTTTTGATGAGTTGACATTTTAAATATATACCTGACAAAACACCTGTGATTGGAAATGATATTCTCAGACCAAGCAATTCAGACTAGTTTATATTCTATTCCTACAAGAAAGAAAGCAAAGTAACAATTTCAATGCAGAAATTTCCACACCATTGTGATTCTATAAATCAACTCTTGGCTACTCACAGATTAGACGGGTCATAAATAAGTTATGACACCTTGGGGCTTAATCCTCTTATCACTGAGTTCTAGTTTTGTTTAGCTTTTTACTTCCAGGGACATCTCATGAGACAATGTTCTGTGAAATATCAATTTTTAAAATATTCTGTAGAATATTTTTCAATCATATCCATGTGTAATATGTTTGCCTTGTTTGCTGCTATAATCTTTATTAAATGTTGATATTGTCATGAATACTTAGCAGATTTTTACACAGCAAATCTAAGAATTCATTTTAGTCCATATGAAATACCAGTAATTCAGTTATTTTGTTTAAGTTATTTATAAACAATGTGAAAAACAGAACACATTTCATATGGGAATTGCTGTTTTATTTAGAGCTTTGTGTAATTCACTTAGACTAATGTAAATGACTAATTTCAATTTATGAGTTCTTTCATAGTAGTGAAACATGACTGCATTTTGAAAGGAAACTAAAAGTTGAAGTAAGTTATATCTTCAATGTGATAGTGTCATTTTGCGTTGTTTTTATACTCTAAGGTAAAATATATGCAATTGTTTAAATGTATTGAAAAATACCCCTTGGGCTTCCCTGGTGGCGCAGTGGTTAAGAATCCGCCTGCCAATGCAGGGGACACGGATTCAAGCCCTGGTTCGGGAAGATCCCACATGCCGCGGAGCAACTAAGCCTGTGCGCCACAACTACTGAGCCTGCGCTCTAGGGCCCACGAGCCACAACTACTGAAGCCCGCACACCTAGATCCTGTGCTCCGCAACAAGAGAAGCCACCACAATGAGAAGCCTGTGCACCTCAATGAAGAGTAGCCCCCGCTCGCCAGCAGCGAAGACCCAATGCAGCCAAAAATAAATAAATAAATAAATAGATTTTTTACCCCCTGTTATCAAAGGGACTTTCTTTCTTTTTTTCCCAGTTCTTTTTACACTTATTAAGGAGCTATAGTGAGGCAGATATTTGTTGCAGGTGCTAATGAAAAAAGGATAAATAAGATATTGTCCCTTCCTTTAGAGGTGTATGATACAGAAATGAAAGCAAAGTGTAAGTATATCATCACAGTTCAGTGTGATAAGAGCTAAGATAGAGGTGTGGACAAAGGTTTTACAAGTGTTTCATTGTATACCTTTAATTACTTTTTACAGCGCAAGCATATGCTTCGGTTGTCTTCAGCATATGAAACAATACAGTCTCCTACTTTTCTATTTTTTAACAAGGTCCTCTTACTCCTCAGGGTAAGCATATGAGAGGGCCAATGTTAAATTTTGCTTCCCTATAATAATGTTGAGAAGATAGCATTTATTAACTTGCTTTGAACTACAGCAAAAATAAGAGTTTTGAAAAAGGCATTGCTTGTTTTGATCTAGGACCTTGCACTTTGATCTGTCCCTACTTTGAAGATGATTCTGAAAGGAAATTTCAGATATACTCAGGTAACAATATTTGCATAAAAACCCAGAACTCTCAACTGACAGGGATATCATTCCAGTACAAAAAAACATATTTTAAACTGATTCATGTCTTCACAGACAATGATGACAATCCAAGCTTTAGACCCTTTCTGATATGTAATTGATTATTGCTTGGCAATTTATTAAGCTTCCAAACAGCTTTTTAAAAATAAGAGGCAATGCTTACATGGATTTGCACGCTTGACAGTTTTTCATTTTGATAACTTAGTGTGGGCATTTCTATATATTAAAATTATAGATTTCTAACTGTCAATTCAAATTCTCCCTTTTCTAAGCTATGAAAAATTAACTTGCTTGTGTCAAACAATAATCAGTATTGAGGCTGAAGAGAACAAAGAGCTTTATTTGGGGTTTTAGGAGTTGTACTTTGGGAGATAACAGAATCAGGTAAAACACAAAGAGTGTTTTGGAGAAGAGAAAGAGTCGGGGGATTATAAAGGCAAAAGCCACAGGATCGTTCAATTGTCTTTCAAGAATTATGATTGCCTCTGATGCAAAAAGGAAATATTTGTCCTTAAGGGATAGGCTGCCATGAGTTATTCAGAGTAAAAGTCCAATAAGTATTCTGAGTTTCTGGAATATTCAACAGATATTCCAGATGCCTGCGTTAGGACAATAAGTGGCCAACAGTTCAGATTCCGTCCAAGCTGAGACTTACATCAACCCCACTTCCTCAATGGCCTCCCAGCTCCATTTCAGAGAGCTCTCTTAGCAATACCAGCTCCATTTTGATTTTCCTTTCACACTGGAGTATTTTGTATTGATTTCTGAAAAGTCAGGATATTGTCCCTGCTATATACTTTAACTATAAAAATCATTTAAAAAATATGATGTCTTCCCTTACCCATCAAGCAAACTGTTATCTAAGTCTTAGACCACCGCTACCTGTTACAGAAGCTTTCCTGAAATCATTCCCTAAAATGAAAGCCCTCATAGAGAAAATAAAGATTCCTTATCTTTACACACTTTACATAGTTTTGTTGAGAGTCATGATCTTGAAGTTTGTAATAAATGTTGGCTTACATGGCTGCTCATCCCACTAAACTGGGCCTCAGTACCTTGCATACTACTGTAGCTAATCATATTAATCATATTAGTGAGTGAATAAAGCATCAGATGTTAAAATAACAAATTTAAAGATGAAACACCTCTTCATGTCCTGTTCAATGTTTTTATGTAAAGTGTAGTGTCAGTGTAGAGTCAGAAAGTGAATTTTAAATTTAACTGGAATAACAGAGGCCATTTTTTAAAAAAAAGAAGGAAGAAGGCCTTTCGTGCTTACTGTGATGTCATTATATTAAAAAAAAAAAAAAAGCCAACAGGAATAAAGAACCACAAAGGAAGTTTTAGTATTTTTCTCATTAGCTTTTCATGCTCATTAGTTTTTGAATTAGGACTCTGCTCTTGTCTTTTTTTCAACAAAGACTTAGTTGTAGTTTCTAGAAGTGAAGAGGAAGCAGGATATAGTAGGAATTGATGAGGGAGATTGCACTGCTAAGAACCTTGGTTTATGGTGGTGATGAACATAAGTCAAAGCACCCAACAATCTTGAAATTGATATTTATGCAATGAACAGATGGTGAAACACATAAAAATACTTAAAAGTAAACACTGTAACATGGAGGAATACTTACGCTATTATGTTAATTGCAAAAGGAGGACCTACACTTTTATGATCATTACTCATTTACGGAACAAATATTTATTAACCCTACTATGTGCACAATTATTCTAGGAATACAGTGATAGGTAAGATAGAAAGAATTCTTTTCTTTTTTTTTTTTTTTTGCGGTACGCGGGCCTCTCACTGTTGTGGTCTCTCCCGTTGCGGAGCACAGGCTCCGGATGCACAGGCTCAGCGGCCATGGCTCACGGGCCCAGCCGCTCCGTGGCATGTGGGATCTTCCCGGACCGGGGCACGAACCCGCGTCCCCTGCATCGGCAGGCAGACTCTCAACCACTGCGCCGCCAGGGAAGCCCGAAAGAATTCTTTAGTAATATCTTTGCCATTTTCTTTGTTTATTTCACACTGCAAAGTTCCCAGAACTTACTTTCTCATACCACAGTCTTGTGAACAAAACTTCTTTTCCAGTGCTTTTTAAATCTATGCATTCATGTGTTTTATCAGTTCTGAAAATTTCTAGTCATTATTCTTAAAAGTATTGCCTCAGTTTTAGGGGGATTGGGTTTCATCTCCTCTGAACTGTGCATGGAACTGGGAAATAAATTGATGAGTTATCACTTATTCCTGTTATAATAATAAAAGTTAAAGAGGGGAATGACAGTACATGCTTCTGAAGAAATAGGGAAAATAAGAATTCTAGAGTGACTGAACTGCTGCAGCCACTGTGTAAAGCCACATGGAAGGTTTTAGAAAAAATTAAAGGTGTGTACATTCTGTGACCTAGGGCTTGAACTCTAAGTTCACACACGGCTCTGCTAGGATGTTTATGATGGTAATGCAGGTAGATGAAGGAAGCTGAGGACAACTCAGATGTCTATCCCTAAAGTAATGATGAGAACACTGAATTGAATGTTGCTAAAAAGCAACAAACTAGAGATACATTCAGCAATATTACCCAGATCCCAAAATCATAGTGTTGAGTAAGGAAAGTAGGAAACAGAATAAGGCATCATTTAGTTAACTTCAAATACATATAAACACATAAGATGTTTAAAAGAACATTTTAAGGGTTTCAAACATCTCAGCAAGAGTGAGTGGGATAAGAATGGAAATCAGGGAAAGAAGGAAAGTCAAATGAAACAAGAAAACTGGATTTCCACAAACTGAGAAGAACAATGAGCTGTGAACCAAAATTGTGTTTAGCTCTACTCTGCACATGGAGGCCAAATGAAACAATCAATCAAGAAAATAAGGGCTTCCCTGGTGGCGCAGTGGTTGAGAGTCTGCCTGCAGGTGCAGGGGACACGGGTTTGAGCCCTGGTCTGGGAGGATCCCACATGCCGCGGAGCAACTGGGCCCGTGAGCCACAACTACACAGCCTGCACATCTGGAGCCTGTGCTCCGCAACAAGAGAGGCCGCGATAGTGAGAGGCCCGCACACCGTGATGAAGAGTGGTCCCCGCTCGCCGCAACTAGAGAAAGCCCTCGCGCAGAAACGAAGACCCAACGCAGCCAAAAATAAAAATAAATTAATTAAAAGAAGGCTCAACATTTAAAAAAAAAAAAAAGAAAGAAAGAAAATAAGACACCTTGGTGGGAGTTAATTACAAAATAAGTACATTAGATATTTTTTTCATAATTTTACTGTGAAGTCAACATTTTCTTTTTGCCACAATTCTTTTTGCTGCCTATCCCTCTTCCACAGTTTTAATCCAACATAAAGACTGAGAGGGTTAACTCCATAAGAAATAATTAGAAAGTATCATTGAAATATAAAAAGGAAACATCCTGCATCACTCCGAGCATTTTTATGGCAATGTAAGTTCTCTTCATTCAAAAAGCATCTTTTAATATTTTAATTAGGATACTGTGTTATATGAAAGGAACATCTGATTTTAGAAATGCAAATGAGGGTATGCTATGAAACAAAGATGCAGAATTAAAAAGGTAATATGCAGTTCAGCAACCAGCAAGGAAGAGAAAGAATGTGGGGGAGGATCAAGGAAATAATGTGATTTTTTGAAATGAACATTGTACTAACATTTTTCGCATTTAGCAATTTGACAAGGCTAATGACAGTTGTAATACACTTTTTAGTTTAAAATGCAATAATTATCTTTGCCTAATAAACTAGAAATCAATCAAACTGCATATATTTATTGACAGTAACTGGAGCACTTACTGACCTGGTATAGGTTCTCGATAGTGCCTCCCCCCGCCGCCATGGATGGGTGAGCAGTACTCTATTCAGTTGCTGTCTGGGTTCCCTTCTTTTCCCCTTTCCTTTTTTTGCTCATTGACAAAAACAAAGAAGATATTAATTGTAGACTGACTATACTATAAAATATAGCGGAATTTCACAGCTTCTGCATTTTATACCTGAGGGAATTGAACCTCTGAAAGGTTAAACCACTTGGCCAAGTGACAGAGCTGAGACTGAAATCCAGGTCTGCACTGAAAGCTCACACTCTCAACAGCTGGTCCACACTGCCTTGGGACTGTAACTTAGGGTTTCCTCACTCCTACAGGAGAATTTTGGCCACATCTTTTTTTCCTTTTATAATTAAATTTGTGTTGTTTCTTTGTTTCTAACAGGAAAGGAAACCTGAATAGAAGAAAAACTTCTAAAGAGCCTTGAGGTTCTTCCTCAATCAGGAGAATAACTGTGAGAGCACATTGTTCAGGAAAGAAATTTTAGTAAAGAGTAACAAAAGTGGAAGAAGAGAGAGAGAACCATCCTGGAGCCATAAGAAGTTAACAAAGTGGGTGAATGGGGAGCTACATGCCCAAGACACAAAACGTTTCCTGGAATGGATTTGTGTTACCAACAGTGCTGAGCCCACAGTTCTACAAGCCTGCAGGTCTGTGGCTGTGTGGTTTACTCATCAACAGATCCTTTATGTCCAACCCCACGTCCACTCTCCAGGCACCACCAGCTGAGGAGGGCAAGAAAGAACAGAATGGCCTAACAAAAACATGCTTTGCTAGTTGGAAAGGGATGCACTCAGGTAAGGGATTAAGGAACTATACAGGTTTAACAAGGTAACTGTCTATATCCACATTTCAGGTTCAAATTCTGAATTGCTTTCTCTCAGGACCACTGTTGAACTCCATGGCTGAGCTCTAGTTTGAATTTTGGATTCGTTATTAAGAAAAAACAACTGCCTTACAAAGAAGCTATTTGAAAGATGGTAATGATCTGTGTGCATTTATGATTAATGGCTTACAATGAGACTGAATAGTGGGATAGGTTATACCTGTGCTTTAGGGTCATGTAGACCTTGACAAAATACTTAGTACCCTGAAAACTCACATTGTTTATTTGTGAAATAAGAATAACAATACCTACCTCATAGGATTTTTGTGAAGTTCAATTCAGATAAATATAAAGAAAGTGCTTTGCACAATCCTTGGCCTATATAGTGAATGGCCAATGAGCATTGCTATTAAAAGTAGTAGTAGTGTTAATAGCATAGTACCAAGTATATGGAATAATGGAAAAATTATTTAGTGTGTTCTATGATTCAAGAGTCTTTCCCAATAGTCAGTAATAGATAAGATATGTGTAAACAAAAATAGGTTCAAACCACATGGCATTGGTTATTGAAGTCTTCAGAATGAATGAGTTCCTCAAGTGAGATAGGCCAGAGAGAAGACCAAGTACTGCATCCTGGGTGCTGCTCCAAGTGTGATGGGGAGAAAACAACACTTGGTCACAGATGTAGGATGTCAACCTAGATAGTACAGTGTTACGGAGCCCTAGAGGGAAGAAGTTTTAGACAGAAAGTACTAGACAGAGTCAGAAAAACACAGCCAAATAAAGAGGACTGAGAAAAGAGAGAAAAGAACTTACGGTTTTAAAAGAAGTAAGTAATTTTTTTTGTAAGTAACATATGATAAAGAATATTTTAGTATACTTTAAATAAAACAAAGACTGTCTTTGCTATGAAACCTGAAAACTAGGTAGAATATGGTGAACTTTGAAAGAAGATAGTCCACTATAGTTTACATAAAATTCACTTTCCTTAGTTAATCCATTACAACTGCATCTATGATATTAAAAACAGAAAAAAAAATCGGTGATTCATAATAGAGAATGGACAGATGAATTAGAGTATATCTAACATTGGACCATTAAGCAGCCATTAATGTAATTCTTTTTCACAATTAATGACGTGGTTAAATTTCCAATGACAATGTAACATGAAAAATATAAGATTTCAATACATACAGATACACGTGTATGCATAGAGATGGATCCATACATATATTGTAAGATTCAACACATATGAGTATGTTATATACATATACGTACGCACAGGCAGAGTAAAAAGAATAAAATAAAACACGGTGCAACGTTATCAAGAGGATGAGAAATATTTCCTTCTATGGATTTATAAAAATTCCCTGGGTTTTATATCCATGTATTACTTTCGTAATAAGAAAAAGAATATTTTTAAAACACAAACTCTACATGTGCATCAGCACCACTCACGCTAAATTTGGTGTCAATGGATATAGCTATATGGAAATGTTTCCCAAATATCTGCTGCAGTTTTGTGGCTGCAATCGGACAACATCGGACAAAAACAGTTCTTTAAGGACGATGTGGCCCACGCCTTCCAAGTCCCCTGCAACAGGCGGCACCAAACGGCTTACACAGTCAGTAAAGCACAGATGTAGGGTGATCCCCTGAAAAGCACATCCTGCACGTGAGTGGGGTACTGAGCCTCAGTGCTGGTATGAACACAGCATGGATAAATGTCACTTCCTGTGACCCAGCCTACCTGTCCACACGCTGCCCACTCACAAGTGACCACGTGTGAAGGTGCAAACAGAAAGAGAGATTCTGACCTATACTGTTGAAACCGCCAAGACTTTATAGTTCCCCAAGTAACAATATGTAATTTTTACTTCAATTATTTAGCTTTATCTACCGCATTGTATCTACCACATTGAAAGAGAAAATAAATTACTCTGTGCCTCAATTTTAGCACAATAAGAAAAACTGAATAACTTATAAGCCCAGTCTTCTCTGGTGAGTTATGAACAAGTTCCCCCTTCTGAGAAGAAAATTAAATTCCTGCTGCATCTGGAAACTCTTGCTAAAATATTTTATTACTGTTGTTATTAGGAAGTTTAGAATAATGGGGGCAGTGTTAAAGTAAACATACTATCTCCCTTTTCCGTCTCTTTAATTGCTGAGTTGTCTGTTTTAGCACCAGGGCTTCGGGGTTTATTTAACATCAATTCATGAAACAGAAGCTGAGGGAGAACATGTACTATTCGAATCATGCAATCCAAGAAATAGCCAAGAAAATAGAGGAGATCATCTTAAATGAACTGCACTTATTTTTACTTTCATAGCAGATATGCTGGCAAGATTTAGCACATGTTCAACATTAGCTATCAGGGAAGAAAGAGTGCAAGTTGATTTAGACTACATATTAAAGAAAAATAGAAAACAGCAAATGTGGGCAACACTTAGCTAAAGAATTACTGGCCGTATAAATTATACATCTTCCTGGTTTTTTTTTTTTCTGCAAATTAAGGTTTTACTGAATTTGAAGACAAACTGGAATGCCTCATTTAATTGTACCTAAAATACATCATTTTCAATATCAGTAGCCATCCAACAGTTCATTAGAAAAGGCATCTCCTCAGTGTAAGGCACTTACACCAAGTCTGTCAATGGCAGGAATTTCTGGTCCAATATCCCTGCTCTTGAGTGAGAACAACCAATATGTTAAACGAGCACTTTCTCCTAACAGAGGCCTTAAAATCTTCCTAGGTTTAGGGTAAAACAAAATGCTTTCCAATAAATCAAAGCAAAAGAATATCAATAGTTATTTGTGAGCATTTGTGCTCCTGGGTATTGATGTGGCTCTAGGTAATTCAATTGCATAACCATTGGAAGAAAAATATGATACTTGCTTCCGCTAGAAAATAAATTGTGAACTCACAGGGACTGAGCTGAGCTACTGATTAAATTTAGTCAGCATTTACTGTTCATCTTTTATGTGCACATTATAGCCTGGGATAGAAAGATGAGCAACTTACCATCTTCAGCATCAGGAGACACTCAATTTTGTGCCTGGTTGGAGAAAATGGAGGAACAAACACAAAACTGGTCACATTTTAAAAAGGATTAACCATGGGTGACAATATTTAAGGGTAAGATTTACAAGGAAATTCACATGACCGAAAGACTATATATGGTTATGACACTAGAAAAAATCATAATGAAGTTAATGGCATTTGAAGTGGACCCCCAAAATAAAGTTCGGAGTAGCAGAGGGACTGCACATCAGGGAAATTAATAAGCAATGGGCTGTTACAGATGAAGTAAGAAGGCAAGAGAAATGAACCTGAGAATCACATTTGGAAGGATTTTTCAAAGAATTTAAGAATTAGGAGGCTCTGCGGTAGAGGAAATGGACTAAAAATGGAAATGCGGGTATTAAATATTGATGAATTTTAGACATAGAATTTGCATTGATTAAACATAAAGAAAGTAGGAGAAGGGTAATAGCTACACGTTTAATACACCAGACTTATTTACAGAACTGCAAAAACCAAGAGGAACCACGTTTGGGGAAATACTGAGGAAAGGAAATGAATGGATTTGTTTTTTAACTTGCCAAGTTTTGGCTCCTTGTAGGATATCCAAGGCAGATTGTCAAAGAGACTGAAATGCAGGTCTAGAGAGAGAATTTCAGGATTCATTGATGCTTACAGCATGGGAATAGATGAGATTCCTAAGAAAGAAAGTCCCAGAGAAAGAGTAAGTTTAAACATAGAAGAAAGTTATTTGTGGAGTGAACCTAGGGGACATTGTCTGTTAAAGGATATTAAACTATGATAATGTAAATCAATGCGATTCCCATTTTTGCTGGCCAGCGCTTGCCAATGAAATTGTAGTTTTACTGACATTCAGCTCAGTGTGAGACAATTCAATGAAGTTTCAATTTTATTGAGAATTTCACAGCCTGTGGAATGTCCCTCAGGTGATGAAAAGTGTTGGAATACAATTCTATGGTACTGATGAGGTAACTCTTATTTTCCTCTAACTTGATAGCAATAAATAAATTCTAGTACTTACATAGCATATTATGGAACATAAAAACTTAGAAGCGTCAAGCAAATTTTTGTCCATTGGGCATATTCTTAACCAAATGGCAACAATTGTTTATCGATCTGATAAGCTATCATTCATCCTTGTTTCCTTTAGATCCAGTTTTGCTTTCTTTCTCTTAGCCTAAGCAAAGGGAAATGAGCTGGGTAACCATATTCCTTTCATGAACAACAGAACTGTCAGAGTTCACTATTCTGTCGTATCACTAAAGGTAAAACAGAAATATATGGGTAACAATGGTACTCAATAATAGCGAAAACAACATAAGCTGTGATTCCTTCAAACGCACTAGCTTGGATGAAAACAGCCTGCGGTAGCAGTAAAATTTCTCCCCTGAATTTTCTTCTCAACCATTGTCTGTGTATGTACTAGAGGTAGTTCGTTCTCGCTTACCATGGGGTCTACCATTTTCCTGCTCCCTTGATCTGTCTCATTAAGTCACCACATCTCAAAACTGGAGATTTCCTGCTTTTGCCCGTAATGTTCTCTCCTGCTTCTAGTTCACATGTTGACTGTTTCTGTTTCATTCTCAGACTGCTGGGTTTTGGGAGTGCCTGCAAAGTGGAAAGAAGGAATCTTTATCCAAAGTGTGACACACTCTTGCTATCTAAGCAACAAAGTACTGCAGCCTCTATTTTTATTTTTTTTTAAAGGATCTTCTAAATTTTCACATTTGAGATCACAGTCATCTTTCCCTAATACTTAAGCATAAGACTGTGGGAACTAGTCCATCCTCAAAGCCCATCTCAAAGTCCTGTGTCCTCTTTGAAAGTGGCACACCAGCTCCTATGCACTTCCCTCTTTGCTTGAGAGAAACTTCTTTTTTTTTCCCCCAAAAATGTTCTTAAACTGTTCATGGGAAGAAAAATAAAACATTGCTATAGGGCCAACTTGTTGAGCCATTAATACTAAGGATTAAAATCTCAGGATGAATATAATTTAATGTCAAAAACTAGGGGGAAAGAAAACTTGCTTATATTATCATCATCATCACTGTCACCACTGTCATTGTCATTATTTCCAACTGTAGCAAAATAGATTGTTGTTCTATTTTTTCACCCGCTCTCTGTAATAGGATTATATCTAAATCTTTTGTTTCATCACTCTACAGGGCCTTCCAGTAGAGTAGGGAGAATATCTAACCTTACCCTGCTAACTTTGGGCTGGGCCATGTGACTTGCTTCGGTTAATGGGATGTTAATGAATTTGATGCAAGCAGAGGCACTGAATATACTTGAATAGCTGTTCTTGCTGCTTGTACCTTTGTCACCTGCCATGAGGAAAAAATACTCAGTTGAGACACTAGTACTGGAATGAGAAGAAACATTGAGCACAAGGTGCAGCCTGGATCCAAGCCCAGCTGACCCCATCTGAGCCCAGCAACGCTACAGCTGACCTGCAAGCCCATGAGCAAGAAATAGTGTTTGAAGCCACTGAGAGTTTTAGAGTTGTTTACAATGCAGCATCATCACAAAAGAAATGTACTATATAGAATAATGAATAATTGAATAGTGCTATGTAGCTTTTCAAAACAAGACTGTATGTCTTAGATCAATAAGTGTAAAAATACGAAGGAAAAGTATAAAATATATATCATAGAACGAAAAATCTTGCTACTTTATTGCAAAGAGTTGGGTTGGAAGTTGGAGCACAGCTGGCAACCTTCTAGAAAGTGAAGCTAGACAAAAGCTCTTTCCTCATTTATTCCCCTACAAACAACCTATTCAAGAAATTTACCTGCAAATAATGTTTGTTTGGCTGAAGACGCAAGAGAGACATTTTTCCACCTACTACCTGGCGTGACCCAGCAGTGCTCCTTCAGGCCTTAGGAAGAGAAGAATCACAGAAATGCAGAGAAAGAGAGTCATTCTCCCCACCTCCATCCCTAATCATGGAACATCTGTAGCATCTCGCAGGGCAAGGTGGCCACTGTTGTAGGATATCACTACCCCATGGGGCCATATTCAAATGACAGGTGCAGAGAGCAGAGATATAAATAGAGCTCTTTGATTCAGAGCAAAACAACACAAGATGACAAGATGACATCTTCTGGAGCACATGGGAGACAACCTGCTTTGGGTTCTCTCAGAATTAAGAGTTTTTAGGTAAAGGGTAGATACTGTTATTGAGTAGGTAGAACTGCAGAGCTAGTGAAATTCATGAATTGATATTAATGCAGCGAAGGCTTGGAAAGATATGTGTTATGCTATATTTAACCGTGAATAAATTTAATTCATTTCAGCAAATATTTATCAAGCATTTACTATGTGTGAAGTGTTTTTATGAATAAGAATGAAAGTAGCATGCCTAAGGCAGTATAACTTATTAGTTTATGCTTGTTTTAAGTACATTTCAGATGATGGAAGATTGGGAAGCATATTTCTCTCTTATCTCTTCGTGCTTGGATTCAGTGATACTGGCAGAGCCCTGGATTAGTGGTGTGTAAGATGTTTGTGCTCCAGTCACAATTAGTTATCCTAACACCAATCACCTGTTGGTTCTTTCTACACCACCTCAATTTTTTATCTGTAAAATTTTCTTAACCTATTCCCAAATTAATATTCTGTAGATCTAAATTTAATAGTTGAACTTTAGAGCTGCAATCCTTTAACTTTATCCTTACATTTCAAATAGCCCTGCATGTGTAAATGCTATAAGGCCAGTGAATTAAAGAATGCTAAGTAGTGATCTTGGAAAGTAAGTGGACTGGGGTTTATTAGTTATACTAATCCAAATGCCAATACAAAAATTACGTTGGATGATTATAATTCTACATAACATTAATTGAGGTAAATGCCTCAAATAAACCAGCAAGTATATCATATCACTCGTATCTTTGGATTGTATTATATGCATCCAGGGACTAATGTGAAATTCAGGAGATGTGCTCATTGAAGAGTTAAGATTGAGTTTTCCACATAATGTGAAACAGCCATTTTAGCAGGTCCTAAACTTGATTTTCTTGATTTTGTTAAAAATTTTTATTTCTCAAACAGCATAGTGGACACTAGGGTTGGAAAAACTTAAAAAAAACAACGACAGCCAAACAACTGTAGCACACTATAGACATGACTTTGGCAAAGTAGCACTCATGAGCACTGTATAGATACCATGGACCTCATGCCACCAGAAGGTGTTTTAACTATATTAAAGCTCTACATTAGGGTCAGAATAAAAGCACCTTTATACACAGGTAGTAAATTCTAAAACTGTAGTATTTTTTGCCTGATCCATCCAGACCCAGAATCTGAACTTTTTTTGTTTTATTTTACTACTAAGTGATTCATTTGAAAGCAGAAATTCCCACCATAGCTCTACGATTATTAAAACTGTCAGCTGGTCTAAGCATAACAAAAATAAATAACTGATATTTTAAAAGTGAAACCATCTATTTTGTGCTTAACATACTGTATAGAATGCGCTGGAATAAAAGAATCACTGTTCTAGAAAAATGTAAAGTTTTTCCTTCTGGGAAAAATATATTAAAAATTTTTTTAAACCACTTCTCATCTTTATGCAACTATTTAATATTTCAATTGTTTACCTACAAAAGGAAAATAAGTAAACAAATAATATACAAATAACTTTAGTTTCTGTCATAGAGAAGTAGTGGATCCTAATAAATCTGAGGGGTAAAAATTATCTTCTCCTGTTATCTGTAACCCAGTCTTCTTTTCTTACCCCCTACTTGTTACTTTTTTAGGTTGTCATTTGTCAATTTATGTTCGTTTAGCTTCTTGACTCTTCTGCTGTGGTATTTCTAGGAAGGGGTCTTAAGTACGTATATATACACCATATATATATGGGACACCATATAAATATATATGTATTAAGATTCCAGTACACGGAATTCAAAATATTTGAACCTGTCCTTACGATCCACTTATCCAGTAGGTCTGTGTCTTTATGACAAAGCGAGAGAGAGGCATGGACATATATACACTAACAAACGTAAGGTAGATAGCTAGTGGGAAGGAGCCGCATAGCACAGGGATATCAGCTCCGTGCTTTGTGACCACCTGGAGGGGTGGGATAGGGAGGGTGGGAGGGAGGGAGACACAAGAGGGAAGAGATATGGGAACATATGTATATGTATAACTGATTCACTTTGTTATAAAGCAGAAACTAACACACCATTGTAAAGCAATTATACCCCAATAAAGATGTTAAAAAAAAAATCCACTTATATTTTATAGTAAGCCAAAATGGTTAACTTTATTGCAACAGGAAAATCCAAACAAAACTGGATAAAATATTCGAATCTTACATGTTCCTTACCAGTTAAGTGACCAGTATCTCTCCCTGAGGCATTTTTCTCTTTTGTTCCAGATTAAGGATAATGCCAATGGCATATATCATGGAATATGAAAGGCACTAGTCTCATAATATCTATATAACTATGATTAGCATTGGTTAAGGAAAAATAACTAAGGACGTTGCAAACTAAAACATTCAGTACCCTTTAAAATAGACAACTCCGTGTACCATGATATAAATAGAGGAAGAACCACTGCAAATACTAAATCTTATTTACTTACCATACAAAGACTAAAAGATGCCATGCTGAAAATATCTAGGTTTCCAAAAAATGTTTTATTTCTTCATTTCTTATGGATGTTTTGAATAAAGTACTACGATGTCAAAAGAGATTTCAAGTGAGTTTCCAGTTCAGGATAAATATATATCAAAGAAGATGGTAGGAAACAAGAACTATAACTTATAAAACCATTTACCAACACTGATGATATAAATAACGAAGAGGTAATATTTTGTTTGTAGTGAGTAGCTGATTTGTTCACGAGTTCTAACCCCCACTACCCAATAAGAGGGAAGCATGAGGGGTGCCTCGTTCACTGCCATGTGGAGAACTTTAAGCGTGCCCCAGTAATTTGGGGATGCAGTGGTCTAGTTTCTGACTTTTGCCTCTATATATTGAATAATATATAGGGCAAAGCTGGGGTGACTTCTTGCTTTGAAGCAGGACACAAGGGGGAGCAATGGTGAGTAGGCAGAGTCTGTGGAGGTGAAGAATGTATGATTGTTTCCCATGGACCAGACTGTAGAGCCAGCATGGGGTCATCTTAGATCCTTTTGATATGGCTTCTCTGAAGGACAAAAAAAGAAAAACTAGACAAAAAAGAAGTTGAGGGATGCGTAGAGATGAGGAAAGAGTAAGTGATGAAGTGGGGGAGAGATTCATCGACTTTGTCCACAGAGATTCATGTACTTTGTCTCAGCCACAGTTGAGAAAACCTCAGGAATGGGGGAGAAAGGGCCATGATCAGATCATCACACTAGTATCAGTCAATTATCAATACTTCTGTTCCCACCCTCAAATTTTAGAAGAGGTCAGATAATACCCATGGTGAGAAGGGAAAGGAGCAGAGGGGCTAAGTGAGGAAGGAGAAGATAAACTGGATCTCACCTTTGACGTTTTTATTTTACATAGGACTGGACATTCTAAGTTATGGTTCAAAGGAACGGGAGAACTTTTATCACCTGAGAATAATGAGAAAAGTCATAGAATCTGCTTGAGTTTTGATCAGGGGCAGAGGAACAAATAACTCCACACAGTATATTTTAAGGACAATGGGAAATAAAAATAAAACTGCCTTGTAATTGTCCCTTGCAAATGCAATGGGTTTGATTAAACTGAGAATCCAAGGATTGATACAGTTAGTAATAGCAAATGAGACAGAGAATTGGTAGAGACTTACTGCATCAAGTAACAAAGAACTGAAGAGGAAGTTTTGACTGATTGCTTGAAGTTTTTTTTCTTCCTAATCGCTTGATTTTTTTTTTTCTTCATGGTTTGTCTTAGAACAGGAATCTTCTACTTAATAACAGCCAGTTATATTTTCCTGAAAATCAGACATTCTGTGCCAAAATGCTAACTGGGAACCGATTTCTTGTTATGTGAAAAGGGGAAAGATTATGATACATTACACATTAATCCCGAATCCCAGAGGTTGATTTATTATGAAACTGATGAAGCTTAACCTTCAGAACCCCTCACTTGCATGAGCCCCTTTCAAGATCTTGGAAGGAAACTTAGAAATAACTGTTTTATAACATTAATAAATGTAGGATAATTCTGTATTCTTTCAGTTTGAGAGGACTCCTCCCAAATATTTTAAGCTGTAGCTACTACAAAACTTAAATTCACTTTAGTAAAATATCTAATTTCGTCTATCTAATGTAGACAAAACACAAAAAACTCCTGTATGAGTAGGCTTGGATATAAAATGATTAAAGAGTTGTCTCCTATTACCCAATAATTGATATAGATAGTACAAAGAGTTGCTTTTGTGTATAGTCACATCTTTTCCACTATACCATGGTTTTACACTTACCCGTGTTCTTTTTTGTAGTGTCTTTCTTTAATACTTTCTTAATTGGGTGGGGGGACTTGTATGAATCTAGGTTAAATAAGGGTTAACTTTGAAAGGCACTCTGGAAACACCTGTAGGACAAGTATATGGGCAGAGAATGGTTCGCAAGGAGTATGATGCTGGCTCCTAGAGCCAGAAATATCCCCAGTACGTGCCTGCCTCTTTTTTGACACATGCTGCTTTTTTCAAAATATCTACATGTGGTTATGTTTTACTAATTGTACTTGAATTATAACTTAACATTTTCATGAACCTTGTTTTCTCAGAGTGGTTGTATTTTGTTCTCCAAATGTAAATATGAAATTTCCTATGTAAACATCAGCTAAAAATGTACTGAGAGTTACATGCATTCTATGATGTTTAAGTATTTAAAAACCAAGTGTACTCCACAGGGACCACTGTAATGGAGAGATAATAGATATTGTGTGGGTTTACCTTCATTTTCAAAACTTGCTTATTTTCACTACTTTACGGCTATATATGAACCTCTGACACCACTGAATAATAATGATAAGAAAAATGATGACAATAAAAACTGTTTATTATTTCTGAATATTTGACTATATCTTCTAAATAAATCTAATTTAATCTTTCTAACTATCCAATAAATGTGTATATTATATTCAACTGACATATGAGAGACCTAAGAGACTCATTAATTTGTCCAAAGTGACACAGCTTATAAGTGACAGAGCCAGAAGTTCCCTGCACTTAATTCAGTTTGTTCAACAAATATTTATGGAGCATCTCCTTAACACAAGACATGCCAGGTCGTGTTGCTTAAATTTTATATCATACACTATGATATACACTACAGATATTTACTTCTACAGAAGTTTGCACAAGTTGTGTGTTAAAACTTCTTCCTTTGTAAGTAATAGATTGATGGAATCTACCATGCACTTCTGCTGGGAGTGCAAATCATCACAAACCTTCTGAAGGGCAGTATAACAATATTTAGTGAAATTAGGTATGCAAAATACTCAAGCTACAAAAATCACATTCCTGGCTATAAATAACCGGAACTATGGGTCAGTTAGAATAAATGAAACACAAACACCTACAACTGTATGAACACATCTAAAAATTAGTGTTGAGTGAAACAAGTAAGAAAAGAAAAGAAAATTCAGCATAATATTACTTATATAATAACATGTATTTGACAAAGAAAAGGCAAGAATAGTAACATCAAAAACACTGGACATTCTTCAAGGATACATGCAAATCCAAAGGACTAAACTGACCTCGTTAGGTGGTTGCCAAAGAAGGGATAGGAAATAAAAATTGGGATAAAATTAAATAAGGAATATATTTTACATGGAATTATGATGACAATGTTTCACAAATAAAGAAATATTATTAATTCTAATAACTGACCTGAAATCCTAAAGGAAACATAACCAGATTACTATGCTCCACCCCCAAAATTCTGATTCAGTATTCTGATTCGGACTGGCTTTCTTTGAGATCAAATGCTACTTAAGGGGCAGAATACAATGTAAAATAAGATTCGGTATTGCATTCTCAGAGTCATCAATCACCAAAGACAGTACCCTCCAGTCACTAGCCATTGCTGATCTCATTTTACCATATTATTTATTCAAGGAAGAAACATTTAATTAAATTCTCACTTGAATAGCTAGAAGTGATAGAAAACAAAGGTGTATCCATGGTAAACCAGTGTGTTGAAATATAATTTGCCTCTTCTTATAATTTAGTTAAAATAGAATTTCTCAAAATATGGTTTGCTATAGAATAGTATATTCCCTGAGAGGTCTCCTGTAGTATTAATATCTGATATTACATGACTCTCTCCCTCTCTGTCTCTCTGTCTCTGCTTCTCTAGACATAAATACAGCTATAAATTCTTAATAAAATAATACACATTAATAAAAATATTTGATTACCTTCCATTAATAATAATTACTGATTAATTATATAAAATGTTTACAATTGCTATATGTCAGATGTTGCTGTATGCTGTATTAAGTAGTTCAAATAGGATATTTAATCTTCACATTAATTAAGTTGATATTATACTTTCACAGAGGTTTTCCTTGTAAGATTATTTGTAGTATACTTAAAATTTATATTCTATAAGTTGATGATACAGTTATATAAAGCAAGAGCTAAAATCACCTCAGATTAGTGATTCAACCTATTTTTTTTCTGTATGTAGTTTCTTTAATATTTTTTCCTGTTTTGACAAAAATGTCTCTCTCCTTTATATTGTCCAGTGTAGCTTGTACCACTTTCATCATAGTTGTATGCATCTACATTATGTTTTTCTGTTTATTTCTCTGTTGTTTCCACGAGACTGTGAAGTCCTCTGAGAGACAGACTATCTCTTGCATGTCTGCATCAGCAAGGAAAAACAACAGGCTTGACATATAGTAAGCTCTTGTCTACTGTATTGTTTAAGAGGAATAAAGTGGAAAATGGGATTAATATCTTCAAGACCTATTCCCATTGCAGGTCATCTCTAAAATATATCTGAACAAGTAGCTAGTGAGGCAGTAGGGTGAAAATGACCTTCACTTTATTTTCTTTCACTTGAGAATATCTGAATGAGCAAAACATCACATATTTATAGAAGTCTATTAGTAAATGACATATTTCAGTAGCAGCACTTTGGCTCAAATTGGTTTCTTTAGATGCAAATTATCAGGGGCTGGCAGTCTCATCGTTGCTGAATATTAGCCCTTGATCAATTTGTTCTCTGTCACTCCTGGAATGGGAATACTTTTCAGGTCTGCAAACCCTATTTCCAAAAACCCAAGTGAACTGCTTGCGTGGAAAAGATAACCCTGCACCTGCTTAGTCGGTAGTAATGCAGCCATCATTCCTCTCAAAATGCAAGGTATAATAAAAAGCTGCAAATATAGAGTGAAATATCCAGCCAAGGCTTCATGAAACAAAATTTCTACCGTATTAATATCCAGACCCAGTTTCTGTTGGGTACTTGGCGCTGTAAAGAGTGCCAATTCATTTCCTATTAGGAAAGGCATCGTGTATCCAGCAAGACAATAGCTTGTTTGAGTCTCTGTCAGGACTAGCAATTACCTGCATCCTTGAAACACAGAAGGAAAGGCATGTGGTGGGTCAGCAAGGGTGGACAGCTGGTCAATCCTCTGGGCTGGAACTACATAAAAGCTCAGCAGTGCTGTTTAAATGTGGAGTGTCATTAAATTGGCATTTAATTGACCACTATAAACAATGTCACTAGCACAACCATGTTGCTAACGATTAACCCTAAAGGAATCAGATGCTGTTATCTGTCTTCTGGTGGCTTCTTGAAATGTCACTTACCCAAGGGCTGTCTGACGGATATAAAAAGAAGCTACCAGTGCTGCAGAAGAAAACAAAATCTACCTATATAGAACCATACCCTTACTTCTTACTTGTCAGTGTGTACAGAGCCTACATAAATTTATGTTTAAAAATCTTGTTAAATTGGGGTTTAAAATAAAAATACAATTCAGACATTTGAGATTTTGCAGTCTCTCCTTTGAATTTGACTTCTCTTTGGTAAAAATGCACTGATGCTTTGGGAGACCTGTTAAATCTGAAGGTTCCTGAAACGGCAGCTACAGACTTTCTGCGATCTCTGCCTGAAATCCTTACTGCCTAATCACACATTACCTTGTCTATAACTGCCAATCCTGAGATTGCATGTCTCTCCCCGAATATATATGTATTTGCATAAACTCTTTTGCTTTTGCTTTACATATATATACAAATACGTATGTATTTGCATAAACTCTTTTGCTTTTCTGTGTTTATATTACCTAAGCGGATTTATATGTGGAATTTTTTGATGACCCTGATTTTGACCAAAACACAGAGCACTATTTAGAGAAAAAGTTTCAGTCCATATGGATGTGGGTATGTGATCAGGAGGAAGCATGATGAGTCAGAAGGTGAACCCCAAGGATAAGGGAAGCTAAAAGCAAGAGAAAGATGGTTTAAAGACAGGCTGAATATCTCTGGAGAGCTGGTTTAGGAGGATTTCTGAGTGAGTGAGAAACACACTGTAGACATGTAAGATAGGCACAATGTCCCTGGAGAGCTGGGTCAGGAAAATCTCTGATTGAGGGAGACATAGTCTCTTAGGTCTCTCATATGTAATCACCTTAATATATCAGACACTCTCTGGGTTATTTCAGGATAAACCCAGGCTTTATGTCTAGAAGACCATCCAAAATTGATGCGGTGTGTCCTCTTTATCCTGGAGAGCTGAGAAAGATTGCTGTAGAATATGTCAGATCACTTTCAATTTACCAAATGCACACGATCACCTAATCTGTGCCAGGCACTGGTCTCAACGTGAGATGTAATCATGAACAAGATGTTGTCACTGACCTCAAGGAGTTTATGTTCCGTTGAAAGAAGCAGGTGATTTCACAATCTTAAATAAGAAAGCAATAAGTATAGGGTTCTTGGGAGCACAGAAGGGGAATACCTACAGTAGTCAAAAGGGAACAAGTCTTCTTATAGGAGGAGACATTCAAACTGAACTTGAAGGAGGAATCTGGAATCAGCCAGGTGGCAGGAAACAGGCTAGAGATGAGCAGCAGAACAGTTTTTGAATCAAAATCCTAGAAACAAGGATACTGGTGCTAAGATAGAAGACTAGAGAGAGAGAGAAAAAAAAAAGGCCCTGGACTTTTTCGCTAAGCAAGATAGGGAAGAATTGAAAGACTTTAAACAGAGATAGTGCATTTCTGCATTAGAAAGATGACATTATATGCAGTATGAAGAAAGATAAGGAAGACAGATAAAAAGAAAAGTAGGGAGACCAGTTAAGAAGCTATTGCAGAATTCCAGACAAGGGATAGTAGTGGCCTGAGCAAAGGAGGTAGAATGGAGATGGGGAGAAATAGAAGGTTTTGAGATACATTTAGGAGATAGGAGTAGGAAACCAAAATTCTTTTGGCATCAAAACATGAGTCTATTGGCAGTGAAGCAACTGAAGTGAACCTGGGAACACCTTGGACTTTGCTTTTTGCATGACTATTTTATATAGCTTGTGCCCAGTGACTCCTTAAAGTATATTCAGAGAGGTTTTAAGTTATAAAAAAAAGCTAAGGAGAATGTTGTCAAAGTAATAAAAGTGTGATAATACAATCTAAAAAGGACAAAACTCCTCTTTCAGTCTTGATTTTGGCAGGAGAATTTACAAGCAATGTAAAAAGAGAAGCCTTATATTAGGTTGATCTTGACAATGTTCCCTGTGTCTAAAATCTCGTCACAAGAATGACTGCACAATTTTCCTATCTATTTCAATTAATAAACAACCACAGTTTTAACAGAGAAGGATAACAGCATACAACTAAATCCAGAGAAATTTTAGTTGATAAGACACTACAAGTGCAAGGTCTGAAGCATCTTTCTGGAAGAAGAGCATATTATCACAGCAGTGACTTATCTTGACCAACTGATCCAAAGGACACCCATCGACTAACTGTTCTGGGTCCATATTCTGGCTGGAACTTGGAAGTAAAACCAAGGCTTCCCGAATCTGATGACTACACCATAAATTACTCTTCCTCTCACAGACCCATCCTCCTTTAAGTTTCAAACCAGGTATAAAATCCTTTACATTTTCCCTTATCCACAGACATCCTGGATCAGAAAACACAGACTGTACTCTCTATAACCTTGAATTCTCCAGGATTTACATATATTACTCTAACTAAACATGAGCCAAATGTCATCTTTCGCCTACAGAAGAAATTCTCCCTCTGTGGTATTCCATTCCAATGGTCATCTCGAAGCTTCTCTTTTTTACTCGCCCTGGATGTCTCCTCACCTGAACCACTGTCCATCGATATCCTCAATGCTCCCCTGCCGTTCTCTAATATAGCTTGTGATGTTCTGAGTGTTGATAGAAAAAAAATCACACCAATGGTGAGTCTCTGAGCAAAGCTTTGCCACTTACTTCACATCACTTTCATGATTTTCAATCCTACTGAGCCTTCTTCTACTTGGAGTCATAGAGATTATTGAGACCGTTAGAAGTTAACTACCTCCATTTCTTGACCCCGTCTATAAATCTACTGTCCCTTTTCACAGGAGCATAGCATGGTCGTTTAAATAGCATAGCATGTGCAGACTTTAAACCCAAACTGCCTGAATTTGAAATCTGGCTTTACCGCCAATTGGTGACTATGGGTAAGTTATTCAACCCTTCTATATTTCCGTTTCCTTATCTGTAAAATGCTGATATTTACAGTAATTATTTCTATGGTGTTAAAAATACTAGGTTAATCAATACCTAGAAAGTTCTGAGAAACATGCCTCAGGAAGAAAAGAGAGACCATCTAGCTTGTAGAAGTAGGTCAGTAAGAAGGAAAACCATTTGACAGTCTAATGAAACATAACCCAGAGTCTCGGAAACCCTGAATGCCATCTAACTAAGAGTGCAAAGCTTGGTGAAGACTGTGTAGAACAGGCTACTTATGTATGAAGGTACCTCCAAGAGCAATGAGAGGGTCTCACTGGGCACCCAGGGCACCTACGGCTCCAACTGGGAGAGTGGGAAGGATTTACTTTTTGGAACAATAGCACTATTTTAAAAAATGTGTAACTGATAGGGGCTTCCCTGGTGGTGCAGTGGTTAAGAATCCACCTGCCAATGCAGGGGATATGGGTTCAAGCCCTGGTCCAGGAAGATCCCACATGCTGCGGAGCAGCTAAGCCCGTACGCCACAACTACTGAGCCTGTGCTCTAGAGCCTGTGTACCACAACTACTGAGCCCATGTGCCACAACTACTGAGGCCATGTGCCACAACTACTGAAGCCCAGGCGCCTAGAGCCAGTGCTCCACAACAAGAGAAGCCACTGCAATGAGAAGCACACTTACTGCAATGAAGAGTAGCCCACACACAGCAATGAAGACCCAACGCAGCCAAAAATAAAATAAATAAAATGAATAAATTAAAAATAATGATAACAGGTCATGGGTTTTGTTCAGAGAGATTAAAATATGTGTCACGTTTCCTTAGCAATGAAAAGAACTAGATGCAGCAACTCCAAGAGCCCACAGACTAGGGCTCTATCAGGGGTATCTTTTTGTGCAATTCTGCCCAATTCACTCTGTGGGAGGAGGAACAGATCATGTTGGATAGTCTTGTTATATTTGCAGCCAGTTGAGCGAACACCACGATTAGCCGGACCTCAGTTGAAGGATGTGTTCATTAGGAACTTTCAGATGTCAATGCAATGTTGCCTATAGAAGGACATTTTGAGGAAGACTGTGGTCACTGGCTCAGGTCTCATGAAAGGCAAGGTGAAGACACTGCCAGAAGACACTGGTCACCTACAGAGCAAGGTGTCTGGTACCTGTAGCAGCAAGTCTGTATTCTGGACAGTTAAGAGGATAGGGTGGCATTTCTTCAGGCTGAGGAAAAAATATCCCTTGGGGATGGAAAAAATTGGAAAAATAAACTTTCATAAGCTCAAGTTTTCAGTGGTTGATCTCAGGAAAGTTTATATAACTCATCCTTGCCCCACCTCTTCCAAAATGATTTTGGTCACAGTCATGGACAACCCTTTGAGAGTCAGCAACTCACTGACAGACTGTAAGGACGTATGTTTTTGATTGATTAGCATTATTGTGTTTTCTCATTTCCAAACTTTGCTTGTGTCTTAGATTCCATGAGTTCCTAGTATTTCAGTTAAGCCCCCTCTACAGCTGGAAATTGTTCTAAATTTGATGGGGTCTTACGACTGAATAAATGCAGTAAGCCAGTTAAGTAAACACTCCAAGGAATTTTGGTGGGAGCTGGTGAAGGATCTCAATTTACATTTATCCCTTTCTGGCTTAATAAGACTTAGAGTGATATCAGGCAACCAAAAATCTATGTCTGGCCTCTAGAGTTCTCACTTTGGAGCTGAGTTATAACAAGAATTGGAAGAAAAAAGTCTAAGACTATACCCAGCCTTTCTATTTATTCCATAGCAATCTAAATCAAGCTTATCCTACCCTACTAAGTCAAAATTCTGGTCACAGAAATTTGTAACTGCTTTGCCCTGAGAGGAAAAATATTATGGTAATGGAACACATGGACTGTGGAGTCAGACTATATAGATTTAAATTCTTGTTCTATCATATTAGCTGTGTGAACTTAAAGTACTTGAACTCCCTGTCTCTCATTTCCCATGTGTGTAAAACAAGGATAAAAACAGAACCTACTATACAGTTGACATGAGGGTTCAGTTAATCAATACATAGAAGAGTACTTACAACAATGTCTGGTACATATATAGTTTGATTATTAATATTACATTGACTCTGTGTTTGCTGTTCTACTGAAGTTATTGTGTGTGCATTCTATAGAAAGGAATAAAAAATTTCCCCAAAATTCTGTTGAGTTTTTACTAGTGGCAACATAATTTCTTCACTAATATATTCATTTATTAGAGCTCTAAATTTTGAAAATATATTTCTTTATAAACAACTGAACTTTCATGAATTTTTTGTTATTCTTTGATTAGTTAGATTTAAGCAATGATCTGGTAAAAGAGGAACTTTCCAAAGACTCCAATAATGGGAGAATGGAGATGATTCACTGACAGCCCATAAAAAAGTTAGTTTCCAACAACTGATTCCTGAAAAAAGTGTTTGCTAAATTCAGAGATGGCATCCAAACAGAAGCCTCAGTGACAACAACAAAACTTAAAAGAATTATTGATGGCAGAAAAGAATCAATTATGAATTATAAACTAAGACTTAATTGCCTGTTTTCATAAATAATGGCAGACTGAAAACAAACAAAAGTGCATTTCCACACACAAAAATTCAATCCACCAGAGGGAGGAGCTTCAAGATGGCAGAGTAAGACGTGGAGATCACCCTCCTCCCCACAAATACACCAGAAATACATCTACACGTGGAACAACTCCTACAGAACACCTACTGAACGCTGGCAGAAGACCTCAGACCTCCCAAAAGGCAAGAAACTCCCCACGTCCCTGGGTAGGGCAAAAGAAAAAAGAAAAAACAGAGACAAAAGAATAGGAATGGGACCTCCACCAGTGGGAGGGAGCTGTGAAGGAGGAAAGGTTTCCACACACTAGAAGCCCCTTCACTGGCAGAGACCGCGGGTGGCAGAGGGGGAAAGCTTGGGAGCCGCGGAGGAGAGCGCAGCAACAGGGGTGCGGAGGGCAAAGAGGAGGGATTCCTGCACAGAGGATCAGTGCCAACCAGCACTCACCAGCCCAAGAGGCTCATCTGCTCACCCACGGGGGAGGGTGGGGGCTGGGAGCTGAGGCTCGGGCTTCAGAGGTCAGACCCCAGGGAGAGGACTGGGGTTGGCTATGTGAACACTGCCTGAAGGGGGCTAGTGCGCCACAGCTAGCTGAGAAGGAGTCTGGGAAAAAGTCTGGACCTGCCTAAGAGGCAAAAGACCATTGTTTTGGGTTGTGCGAGGAGAGGGGATTCAGAGCACCACCTAAACGAGCTTCAGAGATGGCCATTAGCCATGGCTATCAACTCGGACACCAGAGACAGGCATGAAACGCTAAGGCTGCTGCAGCCACCAAGAAGCCTGTGAGCGAGCACAGGTCACCATCCACACCTCCCCTCCTGTGTAGCCCACCACTGCCAGGGTCCCATGATCCAGGGACAACTTCCCGGGAGAACACACGGTGCACCTCAGGCTGTTGCAACTTCACACCGGTCTCTGCCGCCACAGGCTCGCCTCGCATTCCATACCCACTCCCGGCCTGAGTGAGCTAGAGCCCCCTAATCAGATGCTCCTCTAACCCGCTCCTGTCTGGGTGAAGGACAGATGCCAGAGGGCAACCTACATGCAGAGGTGGGGCCAAATCCAAAGCTGAACTCCAGGAGCTGTGCGAACAAAGACAAGAAAGGGAAGTTTCTCCATGCAGCCTCAGAAGCAGAAGATTAAATCTCCACAATCAACTTGATGTACCCTGCAACTGTAGAATACCTGAATAAACAACGAATCATCCCAAAATTGAGGTGATGGACTTTGGGAGCAACTGTAGACTTGGGGTTTGCTGTATGCGACTGACTAGTTGCTGATTTATATGTTTATCTTAGTTTAGTTTTTAGCGTTTGTTATCATTGGTGGATTTGTTTATTTGTTCGGTTGCTCTCTTCTTTTTTTTATTACTTTTAATAATATTCTTTAAATTTTTTGTTTTAATAACTTTATTTTACTTTTTTTCTTATTTCTTTTTTTTCCCTCCCTTTTCTTCTGAGCCATGTGGCTGACAGGCTCTTGGTGCTTAGGCCAGGTGTGAGGCCTGAGCCTTTGAGGTGGGAGAGCTGAGTTAAGGAAACTGGACCACCAGAGACCTCCTGGCTCCACGTAATGTCAATTAGCAAGAGCTCTCCCAGAGATCTCTGTCTCAATGCTAAGACCCAGCTCCACTCAATGACGAGTAAGCTCCAGTGTTGGACACCCCATGCCAAAAAACTAGCAAGACAGGAACACAACCTCACACATTAGAAGAGACGCTGCCTAAAATCATACTAAGTTCACAGACACTCCAAAACACACCACCAGACATGGTCCTGCCCACCAGAAAGACAAGATCCGGCCTCATCCACCAGAACACAGGCACCAGTCCCCTCCACAAGGAAGCCTACACAACCCACTGAACCAAACATAGCCCCTGGGGGCAGACACCAAAAACAATGGGAACTATGAACCTGCAGGCTGTGAAAAGCAGACCCCAAACACAGTAAGTAAAGCAAAATAAGGACAGAGAAATACACAGCTAATGAAGGAGCAAGGTAAAAACTTACCAGACGAAACAAATGAAGAAGAAATAGGCAGTTTACCTGAAAAAAAGAATTCAGAGTAATGATAGTAAAGATGATCCAATATCTTGGAAATAGAATGGAAAAAATACAAGAAACATTTAACAAGGACCTAGAAGAACTAAAGAGCAAACAAACAATGATGAACAACCCAATAAATGAAATTAAAAATTCTCTAGAAGGAATCAATAGCAGAATAACTGGGACAGAAGAATGGATAAGTGACCTGGAAAGTAAAATAGTGGAAATAACTACCACAGAGAGGAATAAAGAAAAAAGAATGAAAACAATTGAGGAGACCTTTGGGACAACATTTGGAGACAACATTTGGAGACCTTTGAGAGACCTTTGGGACAACATTTAACACACCAACATTTGAATTATAGGGGTCCAAAAGAAGAAGAGAAAAACGAAGGGACTGAGAAATTATTTGAAGGGATTACAGTTGAAAACCTCCCTTATATGAGAAAGGATATAGTCAATCAAGTCCAGGAAGTGCAGAGAGTCCCATACAGGATAAGCCCAAAGAGAAACATTCCAAGACACATATTAATCAAACTGTCAAAAATTAAATACAAAGAAAAAATATAAAAAGTAGCAAGGCAAAAGCAACAAATAACATACAAGGGAAACCCAATAAGATTAACAGCTGATCTTTCAGCAGAAACTCTGCAAGCCAGAAGGGAGTGACAGGACATATTTAAAGTGATGAAGGAGAAAAACCTACGACCAAGATTATTCTTCCCAGCCAGGATCTCATTCAGATTCGATGGAGAAATTAAAACCTTTGCAGACAAGCAAAAGCTAACAGAAATCACCACCACCAAACCAGCTTTACAACAAATGCTAAAGGGACTTCTCTAGGCAGGAAACACAAGAGAAGAAAAGACCTGCAATAACAAACCCCAAACAATTAAGAAAATGGTAATAGGGAACATACATCTTGATAATTACCTTAAATGTAAATGGATTAAATGCTCCAACCAAAACACAGACTGGCTGAATGGATAAAAAGCAAGACCTGTATATAAGAAAATTGAAATTGTACCAAATATATTTTCTGACTATGAGACTAGACATCACTATGAAACTAGACATCAATTATAGGAAAAAAACTGTTAAGAAAAAAAAACACATGGAGGCTAAACAATACACTACTAAATAACCAAGAGATCACTGAAGAAATCAAAGAGAAAATCAAAAAATACCTAGAAACAAATGACAATGAAAACACGATGGCCCAAAACCTATGGTATGCAGCAAAAGCAGTTCTAAGAGGGAAGTTTATAGCAATAGAATTCTACCTCAAGAAACAAGAAAAATCTCAAATAAACAACCTAAACTTACACCTAAAGCAATTAGAGAAAGAAGAACAAAAAATCCCAAAATTAGCAGAAGGAAGGAAATCATAAAGATCACATCAGAAATAAATGAAAAAGAAATGAAGGAAACGATGGCAAAGATCAATAAAACTAAAAGCTGGTTGTTTGAAAGGATAAACAAAATTCATAAACCATTAGCCAGACTCATCAAGAAAAAAAGGGAGAAGACTCAAATCAATAGAATTAGAAATGAAAAAGGAGAAGTAACAACTGACACTGCAGAAATACAAAAGATCATGAGAGATTACTACAAGCAACTCTATGCCAATAAAATGGACAACCTGGAAGAAATAGACAAATTCTTAGAAAAGCACAACTTTCTGAGACTGAAGCAGGAAGAAATAGAAGATATAAAGAGACTAATCACAAGCACTGAAATTGAAACTGTGATTAAAAATCTTCCACAAACAAAAGCCCAGGACCAGATGACTTCACAGGCAAATTCTATCAAACATTTAGAGAAGAGCTAACACCTATCCTTCTCAAACTCTTCCAAAATATAGCAGAGGGAGGAACACTCCCAAACTCATTCTACGAGGCCACCATCACCCTGATATCAAAACCAGACAAAGATGTTACAGAAAAAGAAAACTACAGGCCAATATAACTGATGAACATAGATGCAAAAATTCTCAACAAAATACTAGCAAACAGAATCCAGGAGTACATTAAAAGGATCATACACCATGATCTAGTGGGGTTTATCCCAGGAATGCAAGGATTCTTTAATATACACAAATCAGTGTGATGCACCATATTAAAAAATTGAAGGATAAAAACCATATGATCATCTCAATAGATGCAGAGAAAGCTTTTGACAAAGTTCAACACCCATTTATGATAAAAACCCTGCAGAAAGTAGGCATAGAGGCAACCTACCTCAACATAATAAAGGCCATATATGACAAACCCACAGCCAACATCGTCCTCAATGGTGAAAAACTGAAAGCATTTCCACTAAGATCAGGAACAAGACAAGGTTGCCCACTCTCACCACTATTATTCAACATAGTTTTGTAAGTTTTAGCCACAGCAATCAGAGAAGAAAAGGAAATAAAAGGAATCCAAATTGGAAAAGAAGTAAAGCTGTCACTGTTTGCAGATGACATGATACTATACATAGAGAATCCTAAAACCAGAAAACTACTAGAGCTAATCAATGAATTTGGTAAAGTGGCAGGATACAGAATGAATGCACAGAAATCTCTTGCATTCCTATACACTAATGATGAAAAATCTGAAAGAGAAATTAAGGAAACACTCCCACTTACCACTGCAACAAAAAGAATAAAATATCTAGGAATAAACCTACCTAAGGAGACAAAAGACCTGTATGCAGAAAACTATAAGACACTGGTGACAGGAATTAAAGACAATACAAACAGATGGAGAGATATACCATGTTATTGGATTGGAAGAACCAACATTGTGAAAATGACTATACTACCCAAAGCAATCTACAGATTCAATGCAATCCCTATCAAATTACCAATGGTGTTTTTCACAAAACTAGAACAAAAATCACAATTTGTATGGAAACACAAGAGACTGCAAATAGCCAAAGCAATCTTGAGAAAGCAAAACAGAGCTGGAGAAATCAGGTTCCCTGACTTCAGACTATACTACAAAGCTGTCTTGTAATCAAGACAGCATGGTACAGGAATAAAAACAGAAAGATAGATCAATGGAACAGGATAGAAAGCCCAGAGTTAAACCCACGAACATATGGTCACCTTATCTTTGATAAAGGAGGCAAGAATATATAATAGAGAAAGACAGCCTCTTCAATAAGTGGTGTTGGGAAAACTGGACAGCTACATGTAAAAGAATGAAATTAGAACAGCATACACAAAAATATATGCAAAATGGATTAAAGACCTAAATGTAAGGCCAGACACTATAAAACGCTTGGAGGAAACATAGGCAAAACACTCTGTGACATAAATCACAGCAACATCTTTTTGACCCACCTCCTATGCTAGAGAAACGGAAATAAAAACAAAAATAAATGAATGGGAACTAATGAAACTTAAAAGCTTTTGCACAGCAAAGGAAACAATAAACAAGACAAATAGACAACCCTCAGAATGGGAGAAAATATTTGCTAACGAAGCAACTGACAAAGGATTAATCTCCAAAATATACAAGCAGCTCATGCAGGTCAGTATCAAGAAAACAAAAAACCCAATCCAAAACTGGGCAGAAGACCTAAATAGACATTTCTCCAAAGAAGATATACAGATTGCCAACAAACACATGAAAGGATGCTCAACATCACTAATCATTAGAGAAATGCAAATCAAAACTACAATGAGTTACCACTTCACATCAGTCAGAAAGGCCATGATCAAGAAAATCTACTAACAATAAATGCTGGAGAAAGTGTGGAGAAAAGGGAACCCTCTTGCACTGTTGGTGAGAATGTAAATTGATACAGCCACTATGGAGAACAGTATAGAGGTTCATTATAAAACTAAAAATAGAACTACCATATGACCCAGCAGTCCCACTCCTGGGCATATACCCTGAGAAAACCATAATTCAAAAAGAGTCATGTACCATAAGGTTCATTGCAGCTCTTTTTATAATAGCCAGGACATGGAAGCAACCTAAGTGTCCATCAACAGATGAATGGATAAAGAAGATGTGGCACATATATACAATGGAATATTACTCAGCCTTAAAAAGAAACAAAATTGAGTTATTTGTAGTGAGGTAGACGGACTTACAGTCTGTCATACTGTGTAAAGTAAGTCAGAAAGAGAAAAACAAATACCATATACTAACACATATATATGGAATCTAAAAAAAAAAAAAAAAAAAAGGGCTTCCCTGGTGGCGCAGTGGTTGAGAGTCCGCCTGCCGATGCAGGGGACACGGGTTCATGCCCCGGTCCGGGAAGATCCCACATGCTGGGGAGCGGCTGGGCCCGTGAGCCACGGCTGCTGAGCCTGCGCGTCCGGAGCCTGTGCTCCGTAATGGGAGAGGCCACAGCAGTGAGAGGCCCGCGTACCGCAAAAAAAAAAAAAAAAAAAAAAAAAAAAGGTTCTGAAGAACCTGGGGGCCAGACAGGAATAAAGACGCAGGTGTAGAGAATGGACTTCAGGACACAGGGAGTGGGAAGGGTAAGCTGGGATGAAGTGAGAGAGTGGCATGGACATACATACACTACCAAATGTAAAACAGATAGCTTGTGGGAAGCAGCTGCATAGCACAGGGAGATCAGCTCATGCTTCGTGACCACTTAGAGGGGTGGGAGAGGGAGGGTGGGAGGGAGACTCAAGAGGGAGGGGTTATGGGGATATATGTATATGTACAGCTGATTCACTTTGTTATACAGCAGAAACTCACACAACAATGTAAAGCAACTATACTCCAATAAAGATGTTAAAAAAAAAGAATCTAATCCACCTACTTCGTTTGGCTTTATCCTTTGTCCTGCACTTGATTCGATAATAGGCTATAATTAGCACTTAAAGATTATTTAGGAAATGTAAAATAATTATAAATTTTTAAGCATTGTATATTACTATAAGAAACAATGAGTAGGATTAATTTTTGTCACAAAGGATTTCAAGACAATAAAGTGGTGTGTTCCTTTAAAAATTCCTTGTAAGAAAAGCAGTATATTTCAGTGCAATGCATGAGCACATAAAAATGCCTTCTTATTTAAGGATAGTTAATACTGCTTTTAATTTCATCTCTGTCCTTTTCTCTTATCATTCACAGACAGTCCTGACAGAATTTGCCCTGGTAATAGCTGACTGTTCTTTTTGATATCATCACTCCTTTCTCTTATGGACAGGCAAATATCTTCTGTGATTAGCAAGGGACAGCCCTGTCCATCTCGATTAGTCATGGATACTTAGAAGTTCACTACATGCATCACCACTAATTCCAGCAAAAGTATTCATCTGGACTCCTTTCCTTTTTATGTTTTCTTTTCTCCCTAAACAAAACAGGCGAGTCAGTCTATGCCTATGAGGTGTCCTGCGATTGGTAATATTTGTCATGCTTCCTTGTTATCATTACTTGAAAAACTATATATTACTTTGAATTATCTTAGGTGTTTTTCATGAATATCAGCTCTCATAAATTTAGCAGTTCATGCAGTCTCTAAATGTAAACTGCAAGTGTTTGTTTAAAGATATTGGCTACAGCAATAATGAATTAAGGAAAACCATGTCATGGGTAGGGATATATAGTCAAATAAATGTTACAGAATTTTTTGTTTGAATTTGTATCTAAAGCCTCATTTGCCTATTAAACATTTACCATGAAAACAGGATTAATTAATTAATATTAATGATAAATATTAAACTTAGAATCTTAATAATTCAGGAATTAATACAGTATATAGAATACACATGATGTTCTTTGAAGAATTGCTCAATCAATATTATCAATATTAGTCTCTCAGTATCTAACTCCATTTTCTATCATTTGAACAAATATAATAGAAAGTGAATCATGACTCCAGCACATCAATTAAATGTTGGAAGTTCAATACAGAATACTTGATTACTACATCTGAATAAAAGAAAATGGCAAAAGGATAAGATTAGGATTGTGACCCCCACTAAGGTCAACTTCACACTGTGAATAATAAAATAATTCGCACAGGTAAATGCAGAACAGCAAGTTAATTGCAATATAATAACCAAGAGTATTTTAATATCTAAAAGTAGGCCAAAAAGCAGGAAGGGTGCCCTTTGGAATCACTGACAATGTATGAATGAAGAAGTGAGGGTTGGAAGTCAGGGTCAGGGTAGCTGGGAAGAATATAGCATCAAGCACAGGGAACCAGAACTCACTCTCCAGGTGCTTTACTGGTAGAGCCTTATTCCATTCTCAAAACCACACAGTAATTAATTATTGTTAGTCCATGTGATGCACATGCATCAGCATAATTGAATAGCTCACCTATGGTCACATCTAGGCAGTAGTGCAACCAGGTAACATGTTTACTTCTTTGCGAGTCCAAAATCCTTTTTCTTTTCCCTCCACTAGGGAAAGTGGAGAGAAAGCTAGAGGCCAGGCTGGATACAAGCTTGGTCAAGGAGAAAACAGACGGTCTAGTAAAAAGAAAGTCAAAATCAGAATTGAGGCTGTAGAAATTGATTTTAAAAATTAAAAGCAAGCAATGAGGAAAGAAGAGTTAACAAAAACACAAGAATTGTTTTTTTTTTTTTCAGAATTCTAAGTTAACATACCCTTACCAAATCAGATAATCAGAAAAATATCCTTTCTCAGATGTCCTGTTTAAAAAAGTTGCATGGATAACAGCAAAAAAAGTGTGTTTCAAACCCTTAAACTGTTAATAGTCAACACAAAGTACATTTCAGTCCTCTGGGGAAAAACGGAGTTAAATTTAAATGTAAATGTATATAAATAAAACCGAGAAAGAAAACCACAAACTTTTTCAATAATCTGTATTGAAAATACCTGGTGGAAAATTCAACACTTGAATACCTACAAAAGTTGTGTTGCCAGGGTAACAGTCACCACCTTGTTTGTATTCTCTGTCCCGAGCCACATGAAAACTATATTGCTTCATTATTCTCTGAAAGGGAAAGAAGAATTGCTTTATAACTAAACCTGAGTTCCAATGACTCAAATCAAATTATTACCTTTTGCATTTTTAAATCATAAAACAAATGGTAGCTTGAAAGAAAACCAACCACAACATTATACGTTAAAGGGCAACTCTAAAAATAGATATACAACCAACAGCCACATAAATGACTTTCTACAAGTTCAAAGATCTATTATCTCTAGCGAGATATAAACTAATCGTATTTAACCAGACTATAATACAGAACTATACTGTGTAAAAGAATGCTTTATAAAATAAGGAACAAGGAGCATGGGGAGACCCTAATACATAAGATGTACGTGCCTTGGGTTGACAGGAATAGAGAGTAGAGGGGGAAATGGCAATAACCACTGAAGTTAATTTCCTTTCACACTTCATCATGGAATCTTGAATGGCTTATGGCCACAATGATGAAAATGAAAATAGATTAAGCAGGCTGGGATAAAGCCAACGTCACAAATTCTCATAAAGTAACAGCCCTAGTATTTCATAGCACACTGATGACTAGCTGGGAGACTGCAGAGGTAGCTGTTTCATGAAGACTGAGTATAAGTGCATCCAGTGTGGTTTTGCCCAATCAGGAAAATGCTGAGCTTGAACCATGAAGTTGCATAAACATACTAAAATAAAAAAGTAGGGCTTCCCTGGTGGTGCAGTGGTTGAGAGTCTGCCTGCTGATGCAGGGGACACGGGTTCGTGCCCCGGTCCGGGAAGATCCCACATGCCATGGAGCGGCTGGACCCGTGAGCCATGGCCACTGAGCCTGTGCTCCACAATGGCCACAACAGTGAGAGGCCCGCATAGGGGGAAAAAAAAAAAAAAAAGTAAATACTGGTTAAAAGGTTGCTTTGGATCCAGAAGATTATGAATTTCAATCCCAACATTGCTACCTTTAAATCAACTTTTTTGAGGAATAATTTACATACAATAATTTGCACCTATTTAAAGTATACAACTGGATGAATATTGGTGATGCACCTCTGTACAATCAAGGTACAAAACATTCTCAAAATTTCCAAAAATAGGTCATATCTTTTTTTTTTTTTTTTTTTTACGGTACACGGGCCTCTCACTGCTGCGGCCTCTCCGGCCGCGGAGCACAGGCTCCGGACGCGCAGGCTCAGCGGCCATGGCTCACGGACCCAGCCACTCCGCGGCACGTGGGATTTTCTCGGACCGGGGCACGAACCCGCGTCTCCTGCATCGGCAGGCGGACTCCCAATCACTGCGCCACCAGGGAAGCCCTAGGTCTTACCTTTTGCAGTCCATCCTTCCCTCTCCTCTTTCATGTCAAAGGCAACGGTTGATCAGCTTTTAATTGTTTGAAATATGTTTTGCATTGTCCAGAATTGCATACATATGGAATCATATAGTATGGGCTCTTTTGTGTCTGGCTTCTGTCACTCAGCATTGTGAATTTAGATGATCGCTTTTGTTGCAATTATCAGTATTTTGATCCTTTTGATTGCTGAATGGTATTCCAGGGTTTGGATATATCACATGTGTTTTACCTGTTGATGAACATTTGTGTTATTTACAGTGATTGGCTATTACTGTACTAGTAAAGCTGTTATCATCATCTGAGTATGAGCCTTTGTGTGGATATATGTGTCCATTTCTCTAGGATAAATACCTAGGAGTTGGATGGCTGTTTTGTCTGGTAGGGGTATGTTTTACATTTTGAGAAAATGCATTTCACCAGCAGTGTATGAGTATTCTGGTTGCTCTAAATCTTAACCAGCACTTGGGTGTTGTGTTTTTTTCAGTCTTTTAAATTTTGACCAGTCCGATGTGTGTTAGTGGTTTCTTCTTGTGAATTTAATATGCATTTTACTGATGACTAATGATGTTAAGCTTTTCTCAAATCTTTGGGTCATTCTATAGGCTTTTTGTCTTCCTATTGTTGAGTTGTAAGAGTTCTTAATGTATTCTAGAAACAAATCCTTTGTCAGGGATATGTTCAGGGAATATAGTTGAGGAATAATATGTGTGAGGAATATTTTCAAGTATGTAACTTCCTGTTTAGTTTTCTTAATGTGGACATTCAAGGAGTAAAAGATTTGAATTTTGATTAAGTTCAATGTATCTGTTTCTTTTATTATCTGTATTTTTTGTGTCCTATCTGAGAAGTCATTGCCTATTCCAAGGCAAAGATTTTCTTCTATGTTTTATTCTGAAAGTTTTATTGGTTAGCTTTTATCTTCAGGTCTATATTCCTTTCAAGTTAATTTTTGAGGTACGATGTAAGATATGTTAACATTTCCTTCCCTGCTCCCCCAGGAGTATATACGGTTGGAACAACTTTGAAATTTACCCACTGAATTGCTTTGACACTTCTGTCAAAAATCAATGTACCATTTATATGTGGGTTTTTTTCTAGGTTTTCTGTCCTATTCCATTGATCTATTTGTCTTTCTTTATACCAATACCATGCTTTCTTGTGTTGTTCTCTGAGTGTTGAAAAAGGTTTATTAAAATTTTTTACTACTTTTGTGGAACTGTCTATATTTTCCTCTAATTCACATATTTTGAGAATGTTTTATTAGGCCCATAAACATTTGTAGTTGTTACATTTTATCATGCATGGTATTGCATTTTAATTAGCAGAAAGTGATCTTTGTTTTCCAAAAGATAATTCTTTTTAGAAGCCCGATAGTTTGTCACATCTAAGTGGGCAGCTTCTGTTTTCCTGGAATAAGCACATAGTGTAATCTTTCATTTGCCTACTTGCCTGTTAGCATCTAATACTTGCCAAAGTTATTTCACCTCTTAGTATATAGACCTAGTGGTGGCAGGGAATGTGGACTGATTTGCATCAGTTATCTTGGAAGAGAAGAAGCCATGATGTGTCCAGTCTTTTTTTCCAGAATTAAAAAAAATAGAGGATCATTTAGCATGGAAAGGGTTGCCATACATAAGGCCCAGTTCAAAGAAAAGCCAAAAAGAAAAAAAAAATAAAAATGAGGTGAGCTATTTGGCTTGTTCTAGACCTGAGTCAAAAGAAAAGAGAAATACATGATCAAGTGATCCATCCTGCTTTGGACTAAACTGCAGGCTGGGAAATGACCAAAGTTATAAAATAAAAGAACTGATCACTAAGCATTGTGACCTTTAGGTCTAAGGCCTATTAAGTTAGTCATTTTAGGTCCCAGTAGGCAAAAGATGAATTCAAGTTACTGTATTACACTCTATTGAAAGGGCCGTGTGCCTTAACAGACAAATCCAATTCCAGATGAATCACCCCTTGAACCAAAATTCACCCGTTTGCCAAGTATGCAGTCAACCAGAGAGACTCAACTACTCCGAAGATCCTGATCTACCCCACCATATAAGCAGCATGTTGCTGATGGCAATGTTCTACTGAAATCTGAATCTCTGCCACCTTGTATTGACTCCAGATGCATCCTTTGTTGGCCATACTGGAGGGATATAGAGATGACTAAGAAAGTCAGGATTATTTTAACCTAAATATCTTTGGCCAAAATGGCTGAAATCTTTTCTGTATTGAACCTAATATGCTTACTTTCTAAGGCTCACTACCACTGGAGCAATATACTCTCCTAGCTCCTGGGGCTGCTACTTTGGCAAAAATGTCACGGCACCTTGTGTGTTTCATACATGCAGCACTCAGTTTGGACCAGCAGCCGGACTGACATTGCTATAGGCAGTGAACAGAAACAGACCCAGGCAAAAGTAGATGCTTTGAGTTGAAGACATGTCTAAGTAAGACAGGAGGTCCTTCCATTTTTCAATGGGAAGTGGTAAGACCCAATGTGAGGGACAAGGCAGATTCTCAGATTAAATCTACTTTCACCTACAGATGGAGACTTCGATAATTTCATTCTAGGAACTGATCAGGGCTAATTACGTATATCCTAAATCATGAAGCAGAACACTTTTGGTTACGTAGACGTATAGATGCATACACAATTTCTCCCAACTATGAGATTTATATAACTTAGAAAAAGGAAGGTGATAAACAGAATTATCATTTGTAAAAATAGGTGGCTGTGGGAAAATTGATTAAAAAAAAGAACTAAATATGCATTCTGAACTATAATAAATAATTACAGTCTTCTAAAAAGCATCTTCTTTCAAAACAGACCAAATTTGTATGCATTAAAAACCTGCTTAGGCAAGTAAGTCTTACCCTGAATCCCTTTCTTTAATTGTTCACGAAATATTGCTTTGCTATCTATCTGCTGATCTAGTGATATGTTTATCCAAACTATACCACTTTTTAAAGTTTGTACCCAAAACTTACTTGCCTGAATTTTAATACGTTGTTCACTTACACTTGATGTCTTTTTTTTTTCAAGATATAAGAAATGCTTATACCACTTGGCTCCTTCACAAAATATCACAGAATGTAAGGCCATGTTATCAGGGTCTGGTTTTCTCTTCTAATACTAAGAGAGCAGAGTGCAAATGGGTTTCCTTTCACTTCATACCCCATAAATACTCTCATGTGGTCTATGGAGAGGAAGTAATAATTCTTTTAAGTGACTTTAATCAGTCAATTAAATATATTCATTTAATAGTTCAACAAATATTTATTGAGCTCCTTCTATGAGCCAGACCCTGAGCTATGTGTTAGGGATATAGTAATGAATATAGATACGGTCCATTTATGATCACATCCTCATGGTAGATGATATATATGTGTATATATATATATCTATATATATCTATATATATATATATCTCATGGTATGGATATAGATATATTTATAACGTATTGATAGGTAAGAGATAAGTACCAAAAACATAATGGAACAATCGGGGAAAGACAAGGTGGCCAGTGAAGACTTCCCTGAAGAGATGATCTCTGAGACGAGACGTAAAGGTTGAGAATCAGTGAGCCCTGCAAAAAACTCAAAGGAGAAATTTTCTGGGCAACAGCAATAGAAGAAGCAAAGTCAAGAGGCAGGGAAGAGTTCAGCATGTTCAATGAAGACATGGAGACAGTGTAATTTGAATATACTGACTAAGTGCACAAGACAGTGTCAGAAAGGTAGGGGCAGGATCACATAGGCTACATTCATGTGGAGGTGGAAAGAAAGTATTTAGTCATTTGAGGTAGTGCCTAGAAATGAACATTTGGAAATCTTAGTTTATAGGTGGCGTTTGAATCACAGAACTGGAGGACATTATTGAAGGAGAAGATTGATTTGCAGGTGCAAAGTGTGCCCCGGAGCAGTACTTGAAGACCTTCAACATTTAGACCTTCTATCGCTACCTGTACTAAGAGTTATCAGCAGAAACTCTGTTAAAAGATAAAAATCATTAATCAACCACACATTTACGTACTCTAAACTTTAATAACACGTCTATTGAAATTTATAATTTCAATCTTCTCCTTCAGAAATGGGGGTTATTCTCTCCATTTTTAAGGAATATTGAAATCCTGCTTAGGATCTTCTAGC
This sequence comes from Pseudorca crassidens, assembly GCF_039906515.1. Classification (NCBI taxonomy): domain Eukaryota; kingdom Metazoa; phylum Chordata; class Mammalia; order Artiodactyla; family Delphinidae; genus Pseudorca; species Pseudorca crassidens. The sequence goes on from NC_090299.1 coordinate 12,322,308, forward strand.
CATAGATATGGGAAAAGAATAAAATATGAATATGCCTTCCAGTCAGTGTGATCTTGGACAGTGAAACATTTTCATTTGTATTGTTAAACTTGTATTCCTAAATCAGATTAACAGAAATTAGACTTCATATTCTCTGACTTGGTCATTAGGGGAAATAAATCTGTGAGAAGTTAACACCTCCCCCAAATCCTCCAGTCTGACGTTAGAGCCTTGAGGAAAAGGGACCAGTGAGAAGTTGCCTTGCTCTGAGATAGTTGCCTTTGTTTGATGTTCGCATTGGAAGTACAATGACATGAGGCTACGTTCCCAATAAGGGGGTGGCCTGCTGCAGAATACATCACTACTTTTCAGATTCCGAGAAATTCAACCTTTAGCCTCCTGCATGCACAGGGAATGTTTGTTTGGGCCAATCTAGCTTAAGTTCATTGTAATTAGTAACAGCATTCCTTTCACTCTCAAATGTGTCTGGGTTTAGATGATACGGATAATACGGTTACCCGACAGTCTCCCCACTTAAGAACAAGCCAAGCCAGGCAAAAAGGTGTCTATCACAACCAATTCCTGAGAAGGGGGTCTTTAATATCGCATCTGGGCTAAGCATATTCATTTAGAAGATTAACTCTTTCTCTTCCTTTTGATCACTGTGCTCCCATCCCCCACCTCAAAATAAACTGGCCTAAAGTATTTTAAAGTGTTTGGCACTTGTGGTGCTAAGTTCATGTTCTGTGGACTTGTTAGGGAGATCTGAAAAGACGTGATTGCAAATTGTATGATCCAGCCCAGAAGCCGTTGTGCTAGCACCCTTGTCCAAGTGGGAAAACTGAACTTTTAAGTTGACTTACCTCAGGTCACACAGCTTATTAGTGTCAAAGTCAGAATGTTGACCATAATTCTCATGAGTCCCAAGTCTGTGCTTCCAATCACTCTGCCCTTCATTTTTCTAGCTTGCAGTCTGGTGGGAAGGCTGACTTTGACACCAATCCGATGCCACGTGTAACACACATCATCTGTTGTAGAGGTACAATTCGAACTCTCAGGAGGAAATGACTTCTGACTATATTAAAAAAATTACCTCAAGTAAGAGATCACTGGTTAACTAGTCATAAAGGACAGATGGAAGTGTAGGAAGAAATGTAACATCTCAAACTAAGGAAATGGCACAATGAAATTGGTGGAGACATAAAATTGCAAGGCAGGTTAAGGAAATATTGACTGAATATTGGTAAAATTTAGTGTGAACCATACGTTTAAAAAAAAAACAGGAAGAACAGAGTGAGGTAACCTTGGCAACCAAAACAACGATTTTATATTGTATTATTGAACGCCCATTTGAAATCTGTGTAAACATAAGTTTGGCCGTACTCTGGAGTGGCTTGGGGAGAAGGATTCTCAGGTAGTAAACTGGGAAACTGCTACATAAAGATTGGATAGTACCTGACAAAGGGGTTGGATAGAACAGAACAGATGTGACAGTTTGTTACAATACCTAAAAATAAAATAAAATCAACAAGCCCCCAAATCAATGCGTTAGTATAAACATTTCATGTGGACAAAGTTCCACTGGGGTTTTAACCCTGTTCAAATATTTTCGGAAAGGCAGATGCCCTCTAGAGAAAAGTGGGCTTGTGGTAATTGTCCTAACTGCTCTGCTGGAAAGTTGTCTACATATCCTTCGATTTTAAGGGAGGCTCAGGAGAGAAGATGCTTCCAACTAGAGGAATAAAAGAAGATAGCAAAGTTGACTCTTGATAGTCATAACAGAGAACTGTAAGATCTGTATTTCCAAATGTGTGAACTCCTTTACTTTCCTGGCCCCTTTTGCTTTTTTTTTTTTTTTTCCACGTTCTGCCTAACACGGGTATTTGGCTTTCATTTTAGGGTCATGTTCTACCAGGAAAGAGTTTCCATCACTCATCAACAAGCACTGCCTGCTTGGAGATGGGTGGGGCTGTGAGCTGTGTTGAGGTGTGGATACAGACTGTCCACTGGCCACACTCACAATCTAAGAGGCTCTCTGATCCTGATGTGAGCCTCTATTTGCTACCCTGAAGCTACTTTACTTCTTTGTTATAACAGAACCTCATAGTTTCCTTAGGGTATTTGTCTCCTCAGTCTGTTTTGTGGATGGTTCACCTCAACTCCAATATCCAGAAGAAGGCTATGAGTTGGGCAGGTCAAACAGCGTATCACGTCTTTCAAGCACATGTATTTTGGCTCAGAGAGAATGATGTTAACCGTCTAACTCTTAGGTTTAGCTGGGAGTGCAAGACTTTTTCTCCAATTGACTTTTTATGAGTATGTGAGGTTTAGAATTACTATGACCACATGGAAATGCCTAGATACCCCCAGTAGAACCTGAGCTGGGAGCCACCTAGAGGAAATAACAAGAGAAATAGCTGAAACAATATATGTAAGCCAATAAATACCTTTTTATTAAAAAGAAAACAAAACACTAGTATGAGAGCCCAGGTATCTATATTCAGAGTCTGTGATATCATGAACCATGTAATAATGTTTTTTTTTTTTTTTAAAGAGTTTGACTACATTTCTTGTGTCTAGATAAGCAAGAAGACAAAACTGAAATATATCATAGATCTAGCAAAGATGGTTTGGAATTTGAGAAGTCACAGTCTGTATTAGTTGGGTTTTTTATTTATAAGACAGGCAAGCTCCCAGTAAAAATGTATGTCTCACAATGTAAAAATTACTCTATGTCATAAACCTCTAATTAACTCCTAAATGCTTGAAGCCTCATATATTAAACTTAAGAGTAATGCTCTTTATTTCACCAGGAGAGTAATAACTACATACCTGAGGTCAATAACTGTAAAGATTTTAAAAGTTTCTCTTTTGTCTGCCTTATGTTTTTGATCGAGGCTCTCAAAGTTTAAAAAACAGTAAAAATCCTTTAAATGAAAAATGTTTATGTATTTCTTTTACAAGGTAGTAAAGAGTTTTCGCTCTTGAGAAATTGGTGTCCCACTCCCTTGTCAATCATAGAGGGAAGGGATTCCCCACAACTAAAGTAGACAGTAGAAATTTTGAAAAAGATACAAAGAAGTTAGAATAATTGAATTCTAGGCGATAGGAGAGAAATAACGCTCCTGGAGTTGACCTAGGTCTCAAAAAGGCCCTGGTAGCTTAAAAGTAGGAAAAAAAAAATCATGACTTCTAAATCCCAGGCAATTCAGAATGAAATTATCTCCACTTCCTTTTCAGTTTTTGCTAGAACTTTAGTCTACAAAGTCTAGAATCTTTTGAAGTATTAATTTCCACATGTATACGAATTGATGTTAAACATCTTTCAATAGAACCTATAATGTGTCGTAGGGACGTACACATTGACTAACAGCCAAAGTTTACAACACTTAAATGGGAACATCTGTTGGTACTTTGAGTCTGGAACTACATATTATATGTGTAAATATAATTCATATGACAGTTCAGATGATTGTAGTATACTTCATAGTGTACTACACTTCATAGGGTAGAATAATGTATACAGTTGGCCCTTCATATCCATAGATTCTGCATGCACAGAATCAACCTACCTTGGACCAAAAATAGTCACAAAAATAAATTCCAGAAAGTTCCTGAAAGCAAAACTGGAATTTGGCAACCTGGCAAATGTTTATATAGCATTTACATAGTATTATGCACTATAAGTAATCTAGAGATAATTTAAAGTATACAAGAGGATGTGCATAGGTTATATGCAAATACTATACCATCTTATATCAGGGACCTGAGCATCCTTGGAATTTGGTATCCCCAAGGGTCCTAGAACCAATCCCTTCTGAATACCAAGGGATGACTGTATCATAATAAGATAATAAGTTACAAATTTTTACCTACTGATGCCAGGGGTAATCAAAAAAGCAACGTTTTTATTTATTTATTTTATTTTAATTAATTAATTAAAAATAGATTGTTGTTTCAAAACTACAATGAGGTATCACCTCACCAGTCAGAATGGCCATCGTCAAAATATCTACAAACAATAAATGCTGGAGAGGGTGTGGAGAAAAGGGAATCCTCCTACACTGTTGGTGGGAATGTAAATTGGTACAGCTACTATGGAGAACAGTACGGAGGTTCCTTAAAAAACTGAATATAGAACTACCATATGACCCAGCAATCCCACTACTGGGCATATACCTGGAGAAAACCATAATTCAAAAGGATACATGCACACCAATGTTCATTGCAGCACTATTTACAATAGCCAGGAGATGGAAGCAACCTAAATGTCCATCAACAAAGGAATGGATAAAGAAGATGTGGTACATATATACAATGGAATATTACTCAGCCATAAAAAGAACGAAATAATGCCATTTTCAGCAACATGGATGGACCTAGAAATTGTCATTCTGAGTGAAGTAAGTCAGTCAGAGAAAGACAAATATCATATGATATCACTTATAGGTGGAATTTTAAAAAAATGCTACAAATGAACCTATTTACAAAACAGAAGTTGAGTCAGATGTAGAAAACAAACTTGTGGGTACCGGGGGGGGGGGGAAGGGGGAAGGGATAAATTGGGAAATTGGGATTGACATATACACACTGCTAGCTATAGAATAGATAATTAATAAGAACCTACTGAATAGCACAGGGAACTCTATTCAATACTCTGTAATGACCTATATGGGAATAGAATATAAAAAAGTGGATATATGTGTATGTATAACTGACTCACTTCACTGTACTGCAGAAACTAACACAACATTGTAAATCAACTATACTCCAATAAAAAAAAATTAAAAAAGGATCCTTGTCACACCAGGATGTTGCTGTAATAGAAAAAGAATACTGATAAAAAAGAAGTAGGACTGTGAATTCCACCGAGAAACATTTAAAATCTAGCAATTATCAAACACTTGTTATGTGCAAAACACGTCTAAGTGTTTTTCGGGTACTGATTTCTTTGATCCTTATTATAACACTACAAATTAGGTATTGTTAGCATCCCCATTTTACAAAGGAGGAAACCAATACATAGTGGGGTTAAGCAATCTGATCACAGCCACTCAGTCAAGAAGCAAAAAACTAGGATGTGAATCCAGGCATGTCTTCTTCAGAGCCTGTCCTATTATCCGTCATACTGGATACTGCTCCTCTACTGCCTAGTTGTACAATATATGCTATGATATAGCTGACCTTTTCCTAACAGGTGGTGACAGGTTTTGAGACAAGCTTGAAAGAAATTAAAAGCCAGCAGGTAAATGTTGTTACTACTCATGATAAAAAAAATGCTAAGGTCACCTGAAAGAAGGCTTCTGTCTTTATTAAAAAATGATAACAAATGGCTTCCTCTGGGAAGTCTCCGTTCACCCCATGATGATTTAAGTGGCGCTACCACTGGCTCCCTTGGCTTCTAGAAGAGAAATCTAGGCACTATGTATTCATTTCCTGTCTTCTCACCTTCCACCAGAGTGGTTCTCAAACTTCAGCAAAGCATCAGAGTCACTTGGAGGACTTGTTAAATTACAGATTTCTGTGTCCCACCCATGGAGTTATGATTCAACAATCTGGGAATCTATGTGCCTAGTAGGTTCCCAGTGGAGGCTGATGGGGAGCTGCTGGTCTGGAGACCATACTTTGAAAATCACCGCCCTACTCCATCATACCCCAAAACCTTCAAAGAAGTTTGTAAAGTGCTCATCAGTGTATCTACAACTGCTCTTAACACAACACCTGGGACATATGTGTCAAAATCAAACCAAAACAAACAAAAATTGTAAACAGGATGAATAAATAAAAAATGTATATTTGAAGATAAACCATATGATAAAAGTATTTTTCTTTATTACTTTCTTCAACAAAGAGCAGTTTTGACTAAGCAATACTTAGCTGCAGTTTAAAAGTGTTTTAAAGGGATTTATACAAATATTCATAGCATAATAGCTGATAACTGGAAATAGGATGAATAAATTATGGTATATTCATATAACAAATATTCCACAGTAATAAAAATGAGCTGTCACACACACAAAGGGTAAATCTTATAAACATAATTTTGAGTGAATGAAGCCGGACAGAAAGTAATACATCATGTTTATATAAAATTTAAAAACAAGACAGGATAAGGGTTAACTTTGGGAAGGAGTGAATATAGTAATTGGGAGACGACATAAAGGGGGATGCTGGAAATGATGGAATAATATATTTTTTGTCAAAGATGTGTTTGTTTTTAATAATTAATCAAGGACTTCCCTGGTGGCACAGTGGTTAAGAATCTGCCTGCCAGTTCAGGGGACATGGGTTCGAGCCCTGGTCCGGCAAGATCCCACATGCCGTGGAGCAACTAAGCCCGTGCGCCACAACTACTGAGCCTGTGCTCTAGAGCCCGTGAGCCACAACTACTGAGCCCACGTGCCACAACTACTGAAGCCCAGGCGCCTAGAGCCCATGCTCCGCAACAAGAGAAGCCACTGCAATGAGAAGCCCACACACCGCAACGAAGAGCGGCCCCCACTCACCTGAACTAGAGAAAGCCCGCGCGCAGCAACGAAGATGGAACACAGTCAAAAATAAAAAAATATATAAATAAATTAATTAATTTTAAAAATAATTAATCAAGCTTTACACTTATGATTTGCTCACTTTTCTGCATGTATGTAACATTTTAATATAACATTTTATTAATAGAAAATGCTTTAAGTTTAAAAATAGATCAAATCTATTAATTTTCATTTGCAGATAGAAAATATTGTCATTGAATATTTGCTGGGCGTTATGGCCTGAATTGTGCCTCCTGCCTCCCAATTCATATGTGAACTTCTTCTACCAAGTGCCTCAAAATGTGACTGTATTTGGAAGTAGGGCCTTTAAAAATATAATTAAGGTAAAATGAGTTCATATAAGTAGACCCTAATCCAATATGACTGGTGTCCTTAATGATACATTCCATATGCCTGGGGGACAACAAGATTTTTCAAGAATGCTGCTAATTAATGACATTTTGAGCCATAGATTAGGACACAGACAACATATAGACCCAGGGACCACCATGTGAGGACACAGTGAGAAGGCTGCCATCTGCAAGCCAAGGAGAGAGATCTCAGAAGAAACCAATCCTGTGGACACCTTAATCTTGGACTTCTAGACTCTGGAACTTTGATCAAATAAATTTCTATTGTTTAAGCCACTTTGTCTTGGCAGCCCAAGTAAACGAATACCCCAGGACAACTTTTATATCTATTGTCATTGCATATGCGTGCAATAACAAAGGTCACACAGGAATATAGTCTTGAAAAATGTGTATGTAGTCCTGAAAAATGAAAGATAAAGTTTTCCAAGCTCTTATTTGCGCTCTTATGTCTATGGAACCGTGGATTGATGGTTGGTCTAAATTATAAATTAAAATTAATTTCCAAGTTTTCTTCCTCCTTCCTTAAACAATTTATTGTTTCTGTTTTTCCAACTTGAAAATGAGGCATAGCAATTCAATTTCCCTCTGCTTAAACAGAAAAACTATTTACCAGTGTCCCTGATGAGTACCCATACTGACCTCACTGACATCATTCTGGAGTGTGATAGTTTATTTTAAGTCAACCCTGCTAGGCCTTGGTACCCAGGGGTTTGAACAAACACACCAGTGGGTTGTTGCTGTGAAAGTATTTTTTAGGTATGATTGACATTTATGTCAGTAGGCATAAAGTAAAGCACATCATTCTGCACATTGTGGGTGGGTCTAATTCAATCCATTGAAGGTCTTAAGAGAAAAGACTGACGTCCTCCCAGGAGGAAAATAAAGGCATTCTGACTTCAGAGTGTCCTTATCCTCAAGACTGCAACACCAACCCTCGCTGGAACGTCTACCTTGCTAGCCTGGTCTGCAAATTTCAGACATGCTGGCCCCCATGACTGTGTGAGCCAATTTCTTAAAATAAACCTCTCTTTTCTCAATAGACAGATAGACGAGAGATAGATCTCATATTGTTTCTCTTTCTCTAGAGAACCCTAATATTAATACGCAGAGTAATTTCCAGTTCTTAAATAAAACTTAAATTTTTGCAATTTTCATTCCTCTTATCCTCCCACAAACTTTATATCCTCTCCTTATGTTTGAAAATGGATGAATACAGAAAGGAAAAAATTCAACATTAAACTTCAAGCCCCAAACTTATTCTTAAATAACTGTTTATCCCAAGTGTCCACAAACTTTTTCAGACAGAGAATATTTTAGGCTTTGCCATCACATGGTGCTTGGGGCAATTATTCAGCTCTGTCACTGTAGTTACATTGCAAAAGCAGCTGAGGATAATACAGAAACGGAAATGAATGGGTGTGGCTGTATTCCAATAAAACTTTCTAATAGACACTGAAATTTGATCTTCATATAATTTCCACAGATCAAGAATATTATTCTACTTTTGTTTTTTCAGCCATTAAAGATGTTTAAAAAAACAATTCTTAGCATTAAGCCTTACAAAAACAGGTGGTGGGCCAGATTTGGTGCCCTGGCCAAAGCTGGCTGGTCGCTGGTCTGGCCAGTCACCTTGGTTTCCAACTAAGAAGAGTATTTCTGTTACATGTGACATTTGGGGCATAGTGAGAGATTTCTTACAGAAACTAGATTTTAGAGATTGAACAACACAGTCCATATGCCTGAGGACAACAAGACTTTTCAAAAATGCTGCTAATTAATAACATTTTGAGCCATATGGAAGAGGAAAGGTCACTGTTTCATTTTTAACACATTCTTGAAAGCATGGCCAAAAGCACCCCTTATGTCAATGACTGTACCCACCAGCTATGACCTTCCATCATTTTCTCTTGGTTTGCTTTGTTTTCTGTGTGTATGTTCAGCTGATTTTCTGGGAACGTAAACTACTGAAATCAATTTAGTGATCAACCATTTTTATCCTCTTCTTTACGCTTCCTGCCATCTTACAGCTCTCTGCTCTCTTGCAAGCAAGATGTCAGGGCATTTTGATTGTATTGCTATTTACTCTTCAGCTCAATAGTTTTTTTTCAAAGCAGACACATCATTGACATTTAGCAGTATTAACCTCTGCCAGTGCAATATGCCTAATTGGGTTTAATGAAATAAAGAAGGAGGACTTCATGGGAAAATTGGAAAAAAGCTGCAATGAACTAAGATCTCTGTTTTCAGATATTTTCTAAAGTCAATGGCATTGACCAGCAGAAAACAGAGTGTCTCTAAGCAGCATTTAGTCCTCGAAAATTGTCAAGGTTGATTGTTACTGAGAACAGAGGTAACAGTCATTTCCATTTTGAATTTTTTTTTATTTGGAAAGGATTTTGAATATCAAGCCCAGACTTAGGGTAAGCATTCTATTAATAATTTCACTAAAAAAAAAGCCTCTAACATCAATGTAAAGATGATCACTGACCCCAACTACAGACATACAAAACAGCTCCATCAGCCAAAGGAAATCAGACAATGGTCTCAGCGACAGACTATTAACCTTTAAGTCATGTACAAGGTCTATCTTACCCATCCATTTTCTTTCTTTGTCATGAGATTTGTTTTTATAGGGGATTGTTAAGTTTATATTTTGCAACTGTTTATTACATTATTTTAAAAAAAAAACTTCTGGTTTTTAAAAGTGAAAGTTCAGAAAGTGTAAGGTTATGTCCACATAAACCACCTTTATAGGCTTGGTTGGCAGATGCCTGAAATACCTGCAAGACACTAGGGCAGATTCAGGACCCGCTCAGAAGCAACATAGCTCAGTGAGCCAAGCAACCGAGTGGAACTCTGGGGAATGTGTTTTCTAGTTCTGATTTTTCTTATTGCCTAAATGAATCTAATTCCACTCTCTGTGCAGAGGGAGCAGGCTAACCCAGGGCACATAACTATACCACCAGAATCACAGAAGACACAATGCAATTTACCAAGTACACCTTATCTTTCCTCACGCCCTAGGTCCTAACCCTTCAGCCACGCAGGCAGTATAAAGGCTGCTATCTCTCGCATCTCCGAAGTTTCAACTGAGCCTGGAATGATGGGCCAGAAAGGGTGAGAACAAGTAGTTTGATTCTTTGAAAAGTAAAGTAAAATATTTTTCTATACGAGTAACTAGAAGAGGAACCCAAAATAATTTCGGGAATAAAATAGCCTCATCTATAAAACATATTATTTTTTCTAACTTCATTTTATACCTTACTTGTTTTATTTTTCCTCCCTAATTTATGCCCTTTTTTTTAGCACTCAACATTTGTTAGACTGGTAGATTCACTGATTCACTGAGCATTCAACTTAACTTTCATACTCATCATGAGAAACAATCAGTTGTACTCCTGTTAAGTTTTTTTCACAAAAGAAGGGTCGAAAACTTACTGAATACCAGGATGCTGACTTTTCTTCTTGGCGCTCTCAGGACTGGGTCTTCCCAAAAGAGGTACCTAGGGGTGACTGAGAGCTCCTTTACACATGTGGCTAGAGAAAACAGGCCGTTGCTATGGGGCATTCTACAGGCCTCAGGAGCAAGCTAGTAAATCTATGGATTGCAGGGTCCCACCTGACTCAAGCCCCCAAGCCTGTCCTGATATTGCTGACGGGACCTTCTCTTCAGAGGACTCAGTCTCTGCCATTGGTTAGTCTGATCCAACTAAAGGACTACAAGTTGACAGTGCTATCCCCTTTGTTCCCTAGTGTAATTCTTCCACATTCCCATTCCATTATTCTTAGAGGGTAAGCTCAATCTCCACTTTTACCCATTATACTTTTGCTAGCACAGGGATTTCGTTATCCTGCATAGAAAGCCCGCAAAAGCTCACACCACAAAAATTGGTCATTTTTGCTATTCCTTAGCTTCAGTCAGAAGCTGTGAAGCATGAAATGCTAACTTGAGACAACCGAAATACATAACAAGAATACAAATAAGAGCATGACATCAAATTGGTCATTCTGGCTTTTTAAAATGACCTAGAAACAATTTACACAATTTCAGTAACTATATTATACCTAATTGTAATACTCCTTTATATGTATATAACACTTTATAATTTTCAAAAATTTTCACAAGTGTTATCTTATTTGATGTCTACATCTGTTTCTACTGCATTTGTTCTTCTAGGAGAAATGTCTTCAAGCATTACAAAGGTTTTAATCATGTAGTAAAAATATGCTAAGAATCCCTAATGAAATCTATTGTGAATGTGAATGTCAATGCATTTGACAATTGCAAAATCAGTTGGTTCACTAAAATATAGTTTACATTTCCCAGGCTTTTTTTTTTTTTTTTTTTGGTGGTACGCGGGCCTCTCACTGTTGTGGCCTCTCCTGTTGTGGAGCACAGGCTCCGGACGCGCAGGCTCAGCGGCCATGGCTCACAGGCCCAGCCGCTCCGCGGCATGTGGGATCTTCCCGGACCGGGGCACGAACCCGTGTCCCCTGCATCGGCAGGCGGACTCTCAACCACTGCGCCACCAGGGAAGCCCCTCCCAGGCTTTTTTGCATTTAAGAATTTTTAATCTATCAAGAGTATCATTCTTTTATAAAAATGGCCAGAGTGTTCATGCCAACACTTAAATCTACACCTCAATGCCTAAATCAAAAATAAATATGCATTTTGAGAGGAATAAAATGATCATTAAATGTTTAGTGTAAATATCCCAAAATGATTCATTTTATTCACTTAAGAATCTGATTACTCAGGTACTGTCAATTCCAGAATATTTTATGAACGTTTGGGCTGTTTGTGAACTAGAATAAAATTGCTGGAACTTGAAGGGGCCTTGGAGATTATTTCAAGCTAACCACTGATTGAGCAGAAGGGGAAACAGTGAGATAAGGTGACTTGTCCAAAGTTGTATGGTCACCGAGCAATAGAGCTGAGATTTGAACACAGATCTTAGGACTTACAAGGACCCCAGTCAGCAACTATGGCAAAATTTTCCCATGGAGCCTAACGTAATAACCCAAGCTATGCCACATAACATCTTCTTTTTCCAGAAGAAGAACAACAGAAAGTTAAGCCATCTCCATGGTAACTTTTTCTAGTTACTGGTTAGATTCTGTATCTAGACTTTAAAGTTGCCACCTGTTCTCTATTTGTTCTGCTCTGACTCCTTCAGAAATCTGGGATATATAAGCATCCTTTATGAATTATCCATTTTACAACATGTTCATTGTGGAAGTTAATTAAGTTTCAAAACGTTTTAACAAGAAGACATTATGGAGAATCTAAAACCAAATAAGACAAGTGTCCTTTCTCTATAAAAACTTATTGTATTCCATATATCCCCTTGTGTTCCATGGAAATGGCTCAGAGGTTCCAAGGACAGAGGGAGATGGGTCATGATCCTCCCTCCTTCATTCACCTCCCTAACCTCCAAGTGCCTCCACTATATTAACATAAAAAAGTAGAAAACTACTGGTCTATTTTTATTAGCGCCTACTTTCCTCAAACAGGAAGATGAAGAGACAAATGCCTTTCATTTGGAAAACAGGAACAAAAGGAAACCTGGGCAACTAGCTTAAAGTGTTTGCAATCGTCTTATTGCATAGACCTAATATTTCAAGCTTTATGAATGAGTTTGGGACTCCTATGTAACTTCTAAATTTTAGCATTCCTCACTTGACCTTGACATGTTGAACCAGTGTCACATGTGGGTTTCTGACTCGGGCCCTCTATCCAGCAAATTCAGTCCTCTGATGGGTAGGCCAGGAGCCCTGTGTTGGCACTGGCCTGTCTGGCTGCACCATACCTTGTTCTTACAAAGGCTCTTGCTTTGTCAGTTGTCAGCTGGGATCCCACCATGAATGGCCTGACCACCCAGAACAAAAATGGTGTCACCTTCTTTTCTTCCGTTCCTGAACCTCACTACAAAATTAGATGTCCTTCTTATACCCAAATTGTTTGTACCACACCTGGGTTTCCTGTGCCTTTTGGGCATTGGCCATGGGGCCATTTGAATAAGGGCAGCCTTTCACAGAGTACACCTGTCTTAGGTATGATGTCCCTGGAAGCAGAGTCAGAGATGAGGGTTTGGGTGCAGGTAGTTTATTTGATAGATGATCTCATGGAAGCAGGAGAAAAGGAGGAGGTAGACTGGACATGGAAGAAAGAAAAACCTAGATAAGGGTGCACTCAGGTTACTACTATAAGACAGGTTGCCTTGACCTTCTGAAACCTTCTGAGAAGTATAAAAAATAATGTCATCCAGAATTGTTCACTTAAAAGATGGCAGAGTAGATTAAGTAGACTCTTGTGTTGCCAGAGAATTCTGCAAATCAGAGAATGGAAAGACACGTGGTCAGCTTTTGCTGGGTCAGTGCCAGGTAAATCTGAGCTTACAGAAAACAATCTACCATACTTACAGCTAAAGTCAGAGGTGAGCAAGGGACCATGAGGCAGGTCCCGAAGCTGTTGCTGCATCATCTTTCCTGGGCTCAGTTTTCTTTCTTTGCCCAGTGGATCGTATTACCAATGCGCCCATCATACCTTACATATAAGCCTACTTGTGCTATGACATCAGGGAAACCTAAACATACTTAACTGTTTTTACAAATATAGCTAAGGTAACAGGTGATGGTAAGTGGTAGAGATCCCACCAAATGCCTATGGGAATGACCATTTGAAACTGTAGTTTAAAAAGAGAAATATGGCTATTTTCTTTTAAATCTGTGAAAAACACAGGCCAAGCAGGAATAACTTATATGAGAATAAGAGATAGCAAACACTCTTTCTTAGGCAGTGAGTCAACAAGCTAACAAGTTCATCAACAGAATGGTCAGTGCATTTGCTATTATCTCAAATAACTGAAGCCATAGGTGACAGAGAGAGAGAAAAAAAAAAAGCAAAAAACAAAAAACAACTTGTCATAAATCCAAGGGCAAAACAGTAGCATTAGTCCAAAATTTTAAAATTATTCTGAGATGGAGGAAAGTTGACTTGAAGAATAAACCTACCTAATTCAAAAAAGTTCATTGCATGAGGGAATTAAGTCTTTTGCTGTCAGAGGAAAAAAAAATATTGTCAGAGAAAAGTTTTGTTGGTTTGTGTGTTTCATTTTAAATGAAATGAAGAAAAACATCCCAGTACTAAATAGCCATTATTATTACCATTCAGAATGAAGGCCACTGAGGTTTAGGAAGGTAAAGTGATACACCCAAGGCAACAGAGACAGAGGGTGGCAGAGGAGCTGTCAAAGCCCAGCTTTGCCACATTCTAAAGCCAATATTCCTTCCACTATCCCAGACAGCAGCTCAGGCCTTCCACTGACTGCATTTGTCAAAATGCATTCTATGGCTACAAGAAGTATTAGGTTTTTAAAAATATACAATTAAAAAATAATTTAATTGTTTTGAAATTATTGAACAATTTAAATGTTATATACATGAAGCTCAAAGTTTTCACCTTTGTATATAACAACTATAAAGGCAGGAATTATGCCCTAGTGATACACAAATTTTCCTCATCAACTATGAAATACAACTTTAAGGACACAAAAACTGTATTTGTATGAACTGGATGTTTAAATATTCTAAAAATATATGAAACCTTGTATATTGTTAATACTTTCAGCCATGCTATGTCTAAAATAAATAACCTAAACTCAAATTATAATATTTGCAATATATATTAAGTCTAGCATATTTTACTTAATAAATGGTCTTATAATAATAGGAATTAATCTTTTCAAGATGAGGATAACTTTAAAGTTGTCAACAAGCTTTGAATGAGAAGAAAAATTTTATGAGACTATACAAAATGGATCAAAGAGGAAAAGGGGGGTTTCCCTGGTGGCGCAGTGGTTGGGAGTCCGCCTGCCGATGCAGGGGACGCGGGTTAGTGACTCGGTTCAGGAAGATCCCACATGCCGCTGGGCCCGTGAGCCATGGCCGCTGAGCCTGCGCGTCCGGAGCCTGTGCTCCGCAACGGGAGAGGCCACAAAAGTGAGAGGCTCGCGTACTGCAAAAAAAAAAAAAAAAAGAGGAAAGGGGAATAATAAAATGGAGAGCTATGATAATCTGTAGGAAAAGTTTCTGCCAGTAGTCTGAACACCTAAGAATATAAAACAAAATTAATGGTAAGAGGAAAAGAAATCACAAGCCCTATGATGGTGAGTTAAAGATCTAAGATTGACATCTAGAGACAAAAACAATTCCTAGGAAAGGAACTTATTTTTCCAAAATGTAGGTAGAGATCTATGACTAGTTCAACCTCTGCTAATAAAAGAGGTGAGCTTGTCTATGTCATTACTTGAGACTTGTTGAATAACATACTGCCACACCACATACATGTAATTCACTAAGTTGTATAAATATAATAAAAATACTGACATCCCAACTTGCACAAAGTAGGGATTCAGATGTGTCTAAACATGTGTCCTCAACTGGTAACTGAGACAAAAGAAGCCAATTTGCATGACTGTTTTTAGCCATAGGCAGAAAATGTTTTCATTCAAGTGGAGTAGAGGGATATGAATCAAAGAAACTTCTCTCACACAATAAGAAACGTTAGAATGCAGGCAGTTGCTGGGGGTGATTCAACTGCTCCAAGATGCCATCTATGACCAAGGACCCTCATCTTTTTGCTTCACCATCCTCAGTGTACAGCCTATTGCCTCATCGTCACAGAAAGAATGCTGCATTTCCTGGTATCACATCCATGTTCACCCTCATTTGATCATTTTACCAAAAAAAAAAAAAGACATCGCATAAACCTTTACCCACCACCATCACCACCAGATGACTTTCTTCCCTTTGGGAACAGAATTGTGTCACAGGCCCATGTCAAGCTGCAAGAAAGGTTTTCCACCCTCTGTGGTGGAAAGTGACGAGGGATAAGCCTTCAGCTAATTCACTTAATCACTTAATCAACATTCTGTACTGACCGCACGGCAGAACTAGAATGCTTCGATTGTTCGAATATTGAAAGTCTGCTGCATTATTTTCTTCGTCATAATGAGACAGTGAAAGGAGGATGATTTCCCCTCTTCCTGAAGTTTGATTCTGAAACACTCAAAGAAAGTCAAAGTCATTTTCAGTTGCTAATGATTCAGATCTGGGTTTGATGAGCCTTCAAGACGCTCATGAAAGAACTAGACGACAACTGAGTTAGAGAAGAAATGAAAGTGAGAGGTTCCTCTGAAGGAAACTAGAAAGGAGAAAGAAAGGTTTATCTAAAAGTAGAAGGAGAGCAGGGAAGTTGGTGAGGGGCTGAGGGGAACTGATGAGAAATGAGACCTGGGAGCTGACCTGGAGACATTTCCAAGAAAGAAAAAGGGCCTATGCCTGGAAAATAATAGATGGATAGATATTTAAAACAAAACCAAACCAAAAACCCCTCTAGTTCCCATTAGTCATCTGGAAGCTGACTCACTCCAAGACTGTCCAGCTTTCATTTAGAAAATCATTTCACAAGATTATTATTAATCAAATAAAAAATATCAAAGTGAAAATAAAAATGTGTTAAAGGAAACACAAGTCAATGTCTAAAAAAAAAATCAAACAAGCTGAAAAGAGGCCCTGAATAAGAGAGCAGAGGACTTTCTAAAGGAGAAATAATTATTACAAAACATCCAGAATGGAAAACAGAAGAAAACAAGTTTTCTAAATGGTCATGAATTACTTTGATATGGAATTAGGATAAATAAAACAGCACTAAAACAAAGAAAAATAATGAACTTGGATAATTACGTCCTGTCTGAGGCTTTCAGCAAAGGGGCACAACTCCCTTCTCTACAATTAATATTTCTATTCTGTTTCGGTTGGGCTTAAAATGGTTCCCCTGAATTCACAATATATTTTTACAGACTATGGAATCTCAAGATTTCCAGGTCCTGAGCTTCTCCTTATTCCTTTTACTTCTAAGAATTCTGCTTCCTCTTACGTGTTTCTTTAGTCTGACATATAAAGTAAATCCTATTTATGCTAAAACGTGAATAGCAAGAATTGGCATTTAAATAATAATTTCACCTACAGACACTTCAGACATGTATTTTTCTAAGCATCTGAAATCTTTAAGGCATTTTTTTCATTTTTCTCACTCTGCTTCTATGTGCTTGCTACTTGAGATCGTCATGATTCGTCTGAGAATGTTTCCATCCCCAAAGTCTGAGCCTGCTTCTTTTTTAGGCTTAGCTCTCATTATCCCACAAGGATTTTTGAGTGAGACAGGGTGTCACGGCATGGTTTCTAGGGCCTAACTAGTTTGCTAAGATTGGTGGTTACTTTTTTTCATCTTAATTGTATGGCAAATGGTTATATCTTACTCCATTACATCTTTTAGAGCAAATACTGGAATAGAGCAGTTGCTCTTTTCCCTTAATCCCCTAGTCTTATGGATCTCACCACATCATTGAGTCTGCTGCTTCTATTTTTACACTTTTCATTTAGCATTCAACCTGCTGTTGCCTGTCTTCCAATGCTGATACTCAGCACCGTGAAACAAAGAACAGCAAGACGGCAGGAACAGCATATGTGCGCGTGCACGCGTGTGCGTGTGTGCGTGCACACACACACACACACACACACACACCAGGAACTCTTGAAAGGAGGCAATGTTAATAATAAAACTGAAAAAGTTGCACAGATGGAAAAGTAAATTTGCAGCATCTGGTCCATCTGCTGGGCAGGCAATAATATCCGGATTTTCTGAATATTTCTACTGATGGAGACTTGATCAATTTTTTTTTTAATTTTTGGCCCTTCAAAAATATTTCTACTTGCACATCAATATCCAAAACCCAATATTTCTATACATAAACTATTTCCTGACTCCCAATTGCAAAAGCTTTTTCCTTGCCTAAAATACCTTCCATTATTAATACTGTTAAAGTGCTCATGGTTTTAAGGATTAAAGCAATGACTCATTTCATCTTTTCTCCCTCAGATATTTCTTTTTTTTTTTTTACTATTTCCTTAAAATATTTTTTTAACATCTTTATTGGAGTATAATTACTTTACAATGGTGTGTTAGTTTCTGCTTTATAACAGAGTGAATCAGCTATACATATACATATATCCCCATATCTCCTCCCTCTTGCATCTCCCTCCCTCCCAACCTCCCTATCCCACCTCTAGGTGGTCACAAAGCACTGAGCTCATCTCCCTGTGCCTCCTTCCCACTAGCTATCTGTTTTACATTTGGAAGTGTATATATGTCCATGACATTCTCTCACTTCATCCCAACTTACCCTACCCCCTCCCCTCATTTCTTTTTCATTCTTGCCATCACAGATTTGGTTTCACTCCTAAACACTCAGTGATTGAACTATAGATAAAGCTGTTGGACTACAAGCAACTTCTTCCACCACTGATTTACATATTGCAATCAGTTCATTCACTTTAACTCCTACGCTGACTCCCAATTATCTTTCACACTAAACCGAAACTCCTAGTCTTGGACAGTAAGTTGATTTTACTCTAACCTCCCTCAAATATACCTTTGCATTTACATATTTTCTATACTATAATTGATTTTTTCCTATATGCACCTTAGAAGGGACATAACAAATCCTGAGACAAATAAATCAAATTCTACCTCTCTACTTATGTACAGAGGACTGCCCTTCCACTTCTCCACTAAATTTTCTCACCTACTTTCACAGTCTCTTTCTGTCATAAAGCTTCCTGAAATCACTGCTAATTCCTCTGGTTGATCCAACTGTCTAAAAAACTGCATTACTGTAGTGACCAGAACAATTAGTTGTTATATACTGGAGCTAAACTACACTTGGGCAGATTGAGAACTTATTTCATGATGAAATGTGATTCTCTGTACACTTTTATCCATAAAACTATTTGGTTAAGTGAGAGCTACACCAATTATAGCCACTGAATGTGTGTTCATATATTCGTGCAAACATTCAAATTTCAGAAATCTTACATTTCACATCAGGAGGCTAGGCTCAACAGATGCTTGCATATGCTAACACCCCTTGTTAAGGCAGAAGGCGTTAATTAAACAAAGATTTCATATTTGTTTAATTAACAAATATGAGAATAAGAATGTATATAGCTTTTATAAATCGCAATGAATTAATCTGTGGTGTTCTCTGTGTGACGGCTGCTAGTCAGGATGAGGCCTTTAGTCACACATACACGCTGACACACCGGTGTCATATGTATGAATGCATATAAATAGAATAGCCAATACATTATTAACTGCCCCCATTGCATGAGAGATTTCAAATTTGCCACAGAGGTAAAGTTCACAGAACATTTATCAGAGATGTTTACAATAGGCATAACAGAGGTTTACACTAGTCCTAGTTAAGCCCAGGTAGCATTGACCTAGATCCTTCAACATGCATTGTGGAGGTAAAACCCACCAGACTTTGAGATTTCTAAGAGGCAGGCAGGGAAAGAGAGATGCCTCCAAACCTGCCCTGAGGCTCACTACAATCTTTGAGTGAAAGGATCAAGTTTCCTGTTGCAACGCCCCTTCTGCTCCATTTCAAGTGTCCTGACCGAGCCCAGACTCAGGTTAAGATCCCCAGGATATAAAACCGGCACAGAAGTAGGAAAGGATGAACTGAGTTTAGGGAATCAAATCTGTATTTTAGGAGAGTAAAGTCTAAGTGATGTCTCAGGAGAAGTGGCACTCAGAAACAGTGCAGTTGTTGTGAGCAGGCACGGGATCAAAAGTGGAAGGTCTGGGCTTCGCTGGTGGCGCAGTGGTTGAGCGTCCGCCTGCCGATGCGGGGGACACGGGTTCGTGCCCCGGTCCGGGAAGATCCCACATGGCGCGGGGCGGCTGGGCGGGTGAGCCATGGACGCTGAGCCTGCGCGTCCGGAGCCTGTGCTCCGCAACGGGAGAGACCACAACAGTGAGAGGCCCGCGTACCACACACACACACACACACACACACAAAAGTAGAAGGTCTGCAGAAATAGTGCAAAGCAAGTGGCTTTGGTGGGTAGCAACTGGAGGGAAGAGGGAAGAGAGGGAATTTTTTTTAGGAATTCCTGTGACACAGTTCATAGGCAGGGTCATGGGCTTGGAGGTGGAACTGATCAGGGTAAGTAAAACCTTGCCATGCTCCTCCAGCCCTTCATACAGAAGTCAGAAACTCCGTTTTCCAGTCTCCTTAAATGTCTTTATCCACTCCACTTTTCAAACTGACTCTAGAATCATCCTTCTTAAATATGTAACTGCATTAGTTATTTTTTAAATCACCTTTTGAAACTTGCCTATTGCTAGCAAGACGAGTTAGCCATTCTTAATTTGGTATTTATTAGGTATTCAAATTTGGCTCCAAAGAACACAAGCTCTAGTGAGAGATTACCAGTGTTCAAATCCAGACTTGACAAAGCGCTAAATATGAGATCTTGAGACCCATCTCAAAGAGTCTTATACTATTGTGAGGATTAAATGAGGTAAGCATTTAGAACAATTCCTGACACAGAGTAATCAAAAAGAAAAGTTAGCTATATACCCTGGGTCCCTAAACCATCCATATACTTTTTCTACTGAACCTTCTAGGCACCATAATTTCTCTGAGACTTTCTATGGTTCTTACTACATTAACTACAGTAAGCTGTAAATGTGACAGTGTTCCTTCCTGGCTAGGCTGTGAGGTAGAGATCATGGCTTTTTCATTGCGTATTCCCATCTCCTGGCCCAGTTTCTTTCACATAGGCAGAGCTTAATAAATATTTAACGATATGCACTGACAAAAAAAATTTAAAAAAATAGAAAGCTTTAAAAACATGCAGTTAGATAAATTCAGAGCTGATGCTGCGCAATTAATCTCTGTCAGCCTATAGGGATGTCTCTACTGATACACTATAGGTTTCCGTATTGAGTCTATCGTCATCAAAATTGTGATCCAAACACAATGAGAAAGAATAGTTAATATGCCAGATGGCAGAATTTATGTGAATAAAGTATCGTATCAACTAGAATAACTGACTCAAAACAAAACAAAAACGAATCAGGATAACATGGTTACACTGATATACAATGTACCTGTGTTTGAGGATTTTTAAAAAATGCATTTAAGAGAGATATTTAGCTTCAGATAAATTAATGGAAAATTTTATGGGAATGTTTTGTTGACCACAAGGAGGATATGAGTCTCTTGCCTGATCTCATTATGGAGAGACTATGTAATGTTAGGGAAATGATAGAGTCTCTAAAACAAGGAAATAAATGTCTGTTATATTTACTATTGGTCTCAAGTCTAGAATCATCTTTGAGACAAATGGCAAACTGACATGAGTTTCAACTTAAATTTCTTTTCTTAAGAATCTGCGACGTACTGTAACAGCAACAAAATATTCTTTTCCTCTGAGCAGGCTCTTTATTTATAGGGCATTATTACTATTACTGTTATTTGTATTAATGTGAAAACTTTAGTGGTAGTATCTGGGGTATCACTTTTATTACCTCAACTTTAATACACACCAAAAACTGATGATTACTGGTTTCTCTTGAGGTATCCTACAGTGTAGTAATAGGTTTTCTATAGGAATTCTCCTTCTCTTCAATGGCAGTATTATTTATTTTCCTATGAACAACTTAAAAGTGGATAATTTTCACCTTATAAATGCATATGGCTTCCCTAGACTATCATACTACACAAAAATTTAGAAATCATAAGGTTCAAAGTCTCGAAATGGCTACTGAACCAAAATTAAGCTGTCGTTTTCTTAGAAGGTATTTGAACATATAATCAAGAATGAAATCTAATCGCATATTCTAAATGAGCTTTACGGATAATATTCCATTATTAAATCAGTCTTCTGAGTTTACCAGAGTTTTTCATTCAACCATCTGTTGTGAAAATAAGGACAAAGAGAACAATGCTTCATTTGTGATTCTTAACTGTTTATTTAATCTACATACTTTTTGTAACCTTTGGTCCTAGCACAGGCTGATCGAACACTTTCATTCCATAACACTACACTACCCACAAAAATGACCCCTGGATTAGATATGAATGAGCTTCATTTCATGTAGTATACCCAGGTCTAGTGCAATGATGGGCACGTATACACAGGTGGGTATTTATTGACTGCACAAGGAAAGGGAAACAATGAGAGTTATCTTCTCTTGGTCACTCCAAATTTACTCCTCACCCTGTCCTACCCTGCTTTACACATGGTGCCCTCTGCCTATGGGGTCAGTCAGTAAATATCTCTGGAGAGTAATTTGGGGAAGAGAGCAGAGCTATTTCAGGAAATTTATTCTCCTGGTTCTCTCCTGGAACTTGCCTCTGGCTAACTGTGTCCCATGACTGGTCCTCTGAAGTTGATGGGTTCCTTGGCATTCTGGCCTTTTGCCCTAGAAATTAATGATCTAGGTTTGATGGTGTTTGCAGTTTACATTAGTAACATTAAGTTTAGTTTCTTTTAGATATATAGATATGTAAAAAATAAAACTTGAATTAAGAATACTACCATTTTGGTTTGGGAAACAATATGGATATTATGTTAGGTCTCCTTGTTACATGCAAAAATAACAGCTTGTACACACTGGGAAAAAAATTGATCGCCGCTGAAATTGTCAATGTGAGATGCTCTATACAGGGAATTTGCTGCGCACATGTATCCCCTAGGAATTAAGGTGAGCATTGGCAGGAGACAGCTGATCTGCAATTTTGGATTCTGTCCATCTTCCTTTCTCGGTAGCACAACTAACATCTGGTAAAATTCGGCAGGAATGAAGTGAATATATGCACAGGGGACAATTGATATTGGCTGTTGGGGGAGGAACAAGCTAACAAAGACACCTCAAACAGCAAGAGCAGATGTACTTCCCACTGGCAAAACCCCTATGGAGAAAGCAAACTCCCTGCACTGGGCGATGTTCTGGTTTGGTTCTTCTAGT
This sequence comes from Pseudorca crassidens, assembly GCF_039906515.1. NCBI lineage: Eukaryota > Metazoa > Chordata > Mammalia > Artiodactyla > Delphinidae > Pseudorca > Pseudorca crassidens. Next base: position 12,345,071 of record NC_090299.1, read on the forward strand.
TCGTGAGAAACTAAGAGTGATAAAATAATGGAACACAGACTCGTTAGAGAAGTCTAAGCATGATATGATGCAAAAACATTTGATTGATCTTACTAGATATTGATGGTAGACATGGTCTTATATACTCCAAGTTTATCCTATTTTTCAGTTAGTGTTGAGTAACTTGTAGACAACTACTCTAAGTCAAAAGTTGTTGAACTTTTTCTGTAAAGGGCCAGGTAGTAAATATGCTAGGCTTTGTGAGCCAAGAGACAAAATCAAGGATATTTATGAAGGTACTTACAAAAAGGAGAGAAAAACAAACTTCTGCAAATTTTCAATGGATGGATTTCAAAATATAATAATAACAACTGAGTAAAAGTTTTATAATTAAGACTCTACTAATGAGAAGAATGGAATTCATTCTTGAGTCGGGGAACCATTTTGCTTAATTAGGATTCAAAGTGAGTTCTCACTCTTCATGGTAGAAACGTGGTCTTATTCTTCTGCAGTCTTCCCTTGCTTCTCTGAAATTCATCCCGGGACTACACCAGAATGTGTTCCCTGCATTTCTCTTGTTCACACTTGCAGACTGCCCTCATTATGTTGGGTAACTTTTCATATGGGAAAGCAGGTTGAAACACAGCTTCTGTGTTAAGACTCTGAGTTTCAAACCCAGCCAAACTACTCATTGGCTGTATTATCTTTGAATACTTTAACCTCCCAAAGTTTCAATTTCCTCATCTAAGAATGAGTTATAGTACCTACTTCACAGGGTTGTTGTAAAGATTAAATGAGCTAACAAATGCAAAGATTTAGAACACTGCATGGCATATTATAAAGCAGTCGATATAAATGTATTCATCTGATATTTTCAACCATATAAAAGCGTAAAATCATTCTTAGCTCAGAGTCCATACGAAAATAGTCGTAGGACCAGATTCAGCCCACAGGCTAGAGTCTTCAGACTCCTACTCTGAGTGATATTTAACACCACCTGTCTTATTCTCCTACTTTCTAACACAGAGACCTGTTTAACTTTCACCCTTCCAGTGCAATTGAGATCCAACAGTAGGATATAAATATTACTTCCCCAACCATATAAAGGCTGTGTCAGTTTTTCATCAGAATAATTTTAATCTAAATTCTGTCCAGGAACTTTGAAATGAAAAATTCTGTTTCTTCTACCATCATCCATTGCCATTTGCCAAGTATAACCATCCTTCATATCTTTCATCTCTACCACTTTCACCCTCCACAGCAGCTCATACATCTAGCTCCCTGGTTTATTTTCCCATCTTAATGTGACCTCTTTCCCATATTAAATAGATTCCACAAAGTCGATGACCATACCTTTATTCTAACAGTAGTCCATGGCTGTTTCTCAAAATTTATTCCTTACAATCAGCCTATGCCACTCTATTGAACTCCTACACATCCATTACTGACTTCACCATATTCTTCACCTTTCCAATGCTTACTGTTATCTTGAAGGCTTTTAATCTCCTCGTATCTGACCCACCTAACAAACTAACCCCACAGATTCTTCACCTCTTAAATGTTCATTTTCCTTCCGTCCATTCAACTTTATCACTTCACCTATCACCATCCCAGCTCAAATATTACACTTCCATTTCGTACTTGTACATTATTCCTTATTGAATATTTATTCAGTGATACAGCACAGTGATTTAGGGCATTATATAAACTTGTTACTAGGGTCTTACTCTAGAATGGAGGAAGTGATCCCTAAGCAAGACTTGAGAAACATGCGTAAGAGTTACTGGTGTTAAGAGGAGGGAGAAGAGAAGGAACATTTCAGAAAGAGAGAAAAATATATATGAATTTGCTGAAGCAAGAAAAAGAGGCCACTAGAGCTGAGTCACAGAAATTGTATATATGGAGGAGGTAGTAAATGATGTGAGATACTGGCAGAGACCAAAGCTGAATAGGCAATGTTAAGGATATTTCAAAAACGTCTAGTTATAGATCACTTGGCGCCAGTGTGAAGTGGAGAGCAAGTGCGAATTGGAGGGCAAGAGTGAAGGAAATTGAGTTTGGGGAAACAATTGAAAAGACTATTTCAGAAAAAAAAAAAGAAAAGAAAAGACTCTCTCAGTAGAATAGAAGCACTTGGTAGCTTAGGCTTGTAGCAGAAAGTGGAGGTGGGAATTTTGGCAGTGGGAATGAAGAGCAGTGGAGAGGTTTGAGAAAATATTTATAAGGAAAATCAATGGGACTAGGTAGTTTATTGGAATGAAGAAGAATAAAATGTAAGCCTGACAAGCAAGTTTTATGGCTTGAGCTAATAGGTAAATAAATGATGGTGCCATGAGCTGAGGTTAATGTAGAATAAAAGGAAGCATCCCTGGGAGCAGAGAGCAATTGGTCATAATGCAGTTAAAGTATATAGAACCCAAAGTGGAGAATTTAGAGGAATGGGCTGGGGAAATATATCAGATGGTCTTCGGGATATAGAGGATGATTGAAACAAATATGACACTCAAACCAGACATCATCCTAAATCTTTTTTCCTATTTGCCTCCATTTCATATTCAACTAGTTATTCCCACATTCCCTAAATATCTCTGTTATCCATCCTCTTACTTTCATTAGATTTCAGGTGCACTGGTGTGGACATTTGTCATCTCTCTACTGGGCTATCAGAGTCCCACCTCACCCCTCAATCTCACCCCTGTTCAACATACCTAGCCACACTGCCATCAGAGAGATAAGTCACACAATTAAATTCATCATATTCCTCATTTGCTCAAAATTTTTCAATTGCTTCCCATTCCACTGAAGGGTGAATTTTATATTCGTAGGCACAGCATGTACTGCCCTATATGATCTAGACCTCATTCCTTACCCAAACATTACAAGCTCCTTCAAGGATCTGTAATTGTGTGTTTGTTATTCATGTTGCTTCTTCTGCCTGGAATATGTCTTCAAGTCTCAACAAGTAAAAAGCATTTTTTGGTTAAACAAAGGTGCTTATCTTGTGGTCTCACTGCCCTTTGCCCTTCTCCTCGTTAGTGATTTTATTTGTTGTTCGATCTACCCACTATATAATAAATAATTTGAGGGCAAAGTCTGTATCTTTGCATTTTTGGATCCACAATACCTGGTATAGCCTGTGAGTAGGCATTCAAAAAATTGGTTTGGAATGAATGGAAATTTATATTTTAGCATGGATGTACATTAATTTGTACATTAATACAAAGCAAGTTATACTGTGAACTTTTCCATTTCTGGGAAATTACCATAATCTTTATGTGAAATTTTATTTATCAGAGTTAAAACATAATGATCTAGTTTATATTAAATCTGTGGATTTCATAAGACCTTTCTTATGGGCTAACTTTAGATGGCATACTTTCTATCGAGACAGAATATTGTTTAACTTCTCTAAATTGCCGAAACACATAGTGACTGAAGAAGAAGTGGTATACAAGAAAAATGCCACAGAGGAACATGATACGGCGAGATTTCAAAAGAAAACCACAGTTGGGTGCAGGTAATATCTCATATCATACTGGTGTGAATGTATTTCACAGTCTACACTTTAATTATATTGTGCACTTCACTAATAGCTCTGTCTCCAGAGGGCCTCCTGGGAATAACCTGGCAGATTTCATTGGGCCCTGAATAAATTTTAATGTAGAGAAAATGTAGTGGAGTCACAGTACTATCTATTCAGAGATAAGATAGAGAGTGAAAATGCAACCTTCTCCTTAAGTGGATATTGGGCACACTCGATATGTCACCCTTACATGTAAATAATACAATCTCCTATCTCATTTTTCACCATCAGCATGTACTTTCAAATTGAACGGGTTTAAAGAAATATTTGACTCACCAATAAAGAGTTTATGGGTCCTCTCCTCTGAGTTTTTAGGAAGAACGTATTACAGCATTGCATGTGTGTTAGAGTCATCCTTTCATAAGGAAAGACTCTGAACTTTGATCTTTATATTCAGAGAAACTGCTACTAAAATAAATTTATAATTCACTTTATTTATTCATTTTTTTAAAGTTTTTCTTCCAGTTTTATTGAGATATCATTCATCTATAGCACTGTGTAAGTTTTTCAAACCTTGGAAAGCTATTCTATATTTCAGGGAAATTTAGAGAATCTGGGGTACAAATACTTATTTATCCAAGTATCAATACATCCCCCAGCATTTGGATAAACAGCACGAGTGAAAATAAAAGCAGTGTGTTTGGCACCTTGTCTCAGTCTTGTAGGCAAGATTAACTGAAAATGAGATAAAACAACTTCTCTTTCCTTTGTAGTCATTTCAAAAGAAAGCAAAGATCAATTTTAGTCAACTGGCCACTTACAATCCTATATACTGCTGCTTGAGTCACTTCAAATATTGCAGGTTAGAAAATTTATTCAGTAGACCAAATAATAAAGTCTTCCTAAATCTAATTTGCTAGCATTCTTTATCAAAATATTATTGTGATTTGTCAATTTTGTTAGCTAACTGTCTATGAAGCGGTAGGGAAAGTTGTACAGAGAAACCTGGCACACATATTTTCAAAGGAGGAAGACTGGAAACAGAATTGGATTTTTCTGTATTTCTGTAGTAGAAGATTTGAATTATTATCTCTGTTAATTGACAAAATTATGCATGTATTTTCTCTTACAATAATAGGATGGGAGGACTTCACACTAACTGTAAGATAAGCAAATTTCATTTTCTTTTCAAATATTGATAAATAGTACCATCAAGAGCTCATGAATTCTTACAGGTTTCGTGTATGCACTGTCTTGAGAACTGCATCAGCCCATCCAACGACTACAGATTGCTGATCCCATGATGCAGGGCCCATTTCTGTCATTAGCAACCTTTCTTCCTGATGCTGAACAAAGGCACAGCCCCCAGTAATAACAACACATGGAGTATAAGGGAAGGAAAAAAAAAAAAAACCCTGTAAAAATAAAATCGTAAAATCAAAGGTTCCTAGTGCTTTAGTTTCACTGATTAGATGGGATTTGGGAAGGGTAGTTTAGAGTTTTTTGTTTTTTTGTTTTTTTTCTCCCTGCTTTTACAGTTCTACAATCACAATGGCCCTCTAGTGGGATGCTAAATTAAGAGGCATTTTGTTTGTATTGTTAGCAGCTAGATCGAAATAGTCACAGAGAAATGGTTTATCATGGTGAGGAAAGGGCTCTTCTAATAAGCCTCTTAGGAGACTGAGTTTTAATGACGCTTAACACAATGTTTTAAACCACACACCATATCTACGTGTTATTTCTTGTTAACTGCTGGTTATTAAACAGCAGGCTGGCTCCAGATTGCCTGTAGAGGGTAGTTAGGGTTGGCTGATACATCTCTGACAATCTGAATAGTTGATGGAGTGACAAGTGCTGCTTGCACTTAAAGGATTTTACATATAACATCTGCACAGGGTAACAGGACATATTACTACCCAATGCACTACCACACAGTACGTTGAAGGGTTAAAGCCTATCAAGCACGATTGTAAGTTTCGATTTCTTCTAGAGTTCTGTACCCTCATCCAAAGTTAACATGCTTAAGCTGGAATGATTTCCCTCACTACTTAACCCAGGGATCTCTGCAGTGAATTGCTGTTTCAAAACTGCAGACCAGAGAACAAGTAAGGGAAATGAAGAACAGAATGTGCCCCAAGGAAAGATGCAAGCAGTAAAGCAATACATGTTTATAACTAGTTTTCTTTAACCATTTAAAAGCTTAGCATTTTAAAATTTAAAAAGGAAAGAGAAACATTGTTTTGCGGTGCCTTTATTCTTCCCACTGTTAATCTCACAATTTTCTTGCTCTAATCTTCTCCCACCTCGAGGCAAACAAGTTATCATCTGGGTCAAGGGCGTTAACTAGCAGCATTAGGGCTTCCCTGGTGGCGCAGTGGTTGAGAGTCCGCCTGCTGATGCAGGGGACGTGGGTTCGTGCCCCGGTCCGGGAGGATCCCACATGCCGCGAGCAGCTGGGCCCGTGAGCCATGGCCGCTGAGCCTGCGCGTCTGGAGCCTGTGCTCCGCAACGGGAGAGGCCACAAGAGTGAGAGGCCCGCGTACCGCAAAACAAAACAAAACTATCAGCATTAAATGTGCTCTTTTTCTATGTAGCCTGCTTTCTCTTTACCTCTTTTATTTTTGGATCCTGCTTCAAAAGTGTTAAGTTCTCTTTTGAATCACTTATTTCCATGTAACAGGTGTGCGGGGAGAGCAGGGCTGCCTGCCACTTAGGAGAGTCTGCACTGTGGGGACGCTTGCAGGTGGGGCCAATGGGCTGGTCATGCCTTCTGTAGGCCTTGGAGAGAAAAGATGACTTCACTTGCCTCTTTTCTCTTTTAGGTTGTCCTCCCTGCCTCTTTCCACCATTGCCTGATAAGATATCAAGAGAGGAGTATGTTGTGAACCCAGGAAGCCTGCAATTAGTACAGGTCAGTGATTTTCAGTGGGAGGGTTAGTGATGGCTCTTTTCATAATCTCCAGGGTCAGAGTGGGAGCAGTGCTATTTGTTAGAAAGGCTTGAGTGTTTCAGTTTATCAAAGAGGAAATAGGCTTAAAATTTTGAACGCTGTCTTAGACCACAGTAAGTGAGCTTTAAGATCTGAATGTTTAAAATCTCAACTATCCATGGCCATGGAAATACCATGAGTAAGAAGGTGATGCATTGCTGGGAAGATTTTGTGTGACCCATTAGCTTAAGTTTAAAAAAAGGGAAAATTAAGTTCGGTGCTTGTCCATAGCCCAGGTCACTTCACCAAGGCTGAGAGTTTCATGGGGTTTGGAACTGAACAAGTTACATATGCCTAGGCTCTCCAAACACTTAGGTATTTCTTCCTGCTGAGAATCCTGTGCGTGTTGTAGATATTGACTGAAGATCAAGTTTGGATAGCCCTGACTTTTCCATATGCATATGGAAAACCAACCACAAAATCAATCAGTATTGTCAGGTGTCTCCTTAAACTATCTGGAATTATGTGATAAAAATACTCTATTGCACACTTACATTACATTAAGTCATGGTGCTGCCACCTGGACATATAAGATTCAAACAGAACTCTTAATTCTAATGTTGGGTCTAAAGTCCTTAGAAAAGACAACAAGATGAACTAAAGAAACCCTAATTACTATCTCCTCTTTGCAACTAATTTTCAGGTTGATAGTCCTTAATTTGTATGAGGACAAGTAGATTCACTTCTGAAATGAGAATAATAATGCCTGCATTAGAAACATTGTAGAGTTAATGTAAGAATTAATATCAAAATGATATGAACTATAAGCATGTGCTTTGTAAAGCTAAGTAAAGTGCTATGTAAAGATATGAATTATAATTTTTTTTTTTTTTTTTTGCGGTATGCGGGCCTCTCACTGCTGTGGCCTCTCCCGTTGCAGAGCACAGGCTCTGGACGCGCAGGCTCAGCAGCCATGGCTCACAGGCCCAGCCACTCCGTGGCATGTGGGATCTTCCCGGACCGGGACACAAACCTGTGTCCCCTGCATCGGCAGGCAGACTCTCAACCACTGCGCCACCAGGGAAGCCCTGAATTATAATTTTTGATACAATCAAATTGTGATACAATGGTCCAAGACCTGAAGGAATCTCACCCTTTCTTGAGAGTAATATGGCCTGAGATATTGCACTCCTTAATCACAGTTTCTTCACTAGGGTAAAGAAAGCATATTTTGATTGCCGAGTGTTGGAGGGACCTGGAAGTCCCAAAATGGTAGGCAAGGGGGCACCAAAGAAGTTACACATAATACCATTCTGCTACAAACAGCCTGTACTCAATGGGAATATCTCAATGTTTTCTAATCAATTCTTCCATGACTCTCTCACGTTTACTGGCTATATCAGCATTACCACACAAACCTGAACTTTTATTTCCAGTCTTCCCTTCCACGCAGTTCTGTTTAAAAGCATGGTGGTTACGAAATAACAAATGTTCAAATTCTGGCTGTGTTCCTTACCACGGGTCGTATGATTCAGTGGCCAGTTATTAACCTCTCTGTTTCTAAATTTTCGGTCTGGGAAATGGGAATAATAAAAATGCCAACCTATAGGGTTAATGTAAGATTGAAATGAGTATACGTGTGTGTGTGTGTGTGTGTGTGTGTGTGTGTGTGTGTGCATATATATATATATATATACACACACACACATATATATATATACTATATGCCTATATAATGCTTTATAAATATTAGCTTTCATTATTAATATCTCAGTAAAAAGCACATAGTTTCTCAGGAAAATACAAGAAACAAGCAAAAACTAATAAGGAACCATTTCTGGTTCTTCTCTTTCCTTTATAACTGATAGCTTTAGGCTCCTCCTTCAAGGCATACCCTAAGTCTCACTATCTTCATGTCTAAAACCCCCATAATTATCACCCAGCTTGCCTCTCTGTCTGCTTTCTCTCTGACCAAACCAGAATTCACTCCCCCCTGCTGCTGCCACAATGGTCAGTCTCTATTCAAAAGTATCCAGTAATTTATTTCTTCCTCAGGGTTAAATTCCAATTCTATATTATGTCCTAACAATAGAAATTATAAAAGTGTCTACCTCAGCATACTTTGAGTATTTTTCCCAGATCTTTTGAGCTATAATTGACATATAACATAGTGTACATTTAAGGTATACGATATAGTGATTTTATATATGTATATATTGCAAAATAATTACCACAATAAGATTAGTTAAAACATCTATTACCTCACATAGTTACAATTTGTGTGTGTGTGTGTGTGTGTGTGTATATGGTAAGGACTTTTAAAATCTATTTTCTTAGCAACTTTCAAATATACAGTACATTATCGTTAATTATAGAGTCACCTTGCCATAGATTACCTCCCCATAACTTATTCATTTTATAACTGGAATTTCATACCCTTTGACCACCTTCATCCATTTTGCCACCCTCCACCCTCAACCCCCAGCAATCACCAATCTGTTCTCTATTTCTTAGGATAGCCTTTGTTTCCTGTATCCCACAAAGCAACTGAGAGGGAGGGGGGAGAGATTTCTTTGTATACAACCTCAACACATACCAGAAGACAATTCATATCTAGAATAAGTCGTCAGTTAGACCGAAACAAACAAACTTTGGCCAGTCCTGTTATTCAAACTTTGAATTAGGCTATCAAAAAAAAAAAAAAAAAAAAAAGAACCCAGTCTTTGTCTTTCTAAGTTAATATGAAGTATCTACTGCAGGATGAACAATAAGTCAAGATTGGCCAAAACACCTAGAGCATTGGATTCAGTTCTGCATCATTTAGGAATGCTTTTTCTTTCAAGTGACAGAGAGCCAATCTTGGTAACTAAACTTTTTTCTCGTGATAAGAAGTCCAAAGTAGGTGGTTACTGGCGCTGGTTCATCAGTACAACATGGCCTGGCCACTTACATTTGCAAAGGACTTGTATTTCCCTCAAAGTAACAAGGCTGTCGTAGCTACAGCAATTGCACTGAATTTCCTGCAGGGTGGAAAAGGAAAGAAAAAGCAGATCCTACTACCAGAAAGCAAAAACTCTCCCAGGAACATCACAGTTGACTCCCATTTATGGAGTTGGGTCAGCCTGCAATTATGGGCTAGAGCCAGCTACTAAAAATTCACAAAATCTAAGTGTTAAACTTTCAGGAATTTTGTGGACCAGTGTTTAAACAGAGCCATTATAAAAATTATATTACATAAACTTATCATTAAATGATATTAAAACAGAGGGAATCAATATTGAAGGTAACACACACTCATCTTTACCTAATTATTTTATTACATTTTTCTATTATCTATATTCTTGAGTTTATTTGTTCCAATCACATCTTTATACTGTAAATATCATATAGATGGTGTACTTCTGTGTATCTTTGTATTCAACAATGTCACGTTTGTACTTTAATATTGACCATGGTGAGAGTATTTACACCACAGTAATCAGAAAATGCTCCATATACAATAGATTGCCTTCTTTTGAGTGTGTGTTTTATGGATTGTCTAAAGTTAAGAAAGTGGAGAAAATGTTCATAAAGAAGATTAACTTAAAAGTTTGCCCCTGTCCCTAGCTGTTGCATGATGATTAAACTTAAAAGTGTGTCTGTGTCTGTACCTATTACATTCTGAATAACTCAAAATTTTGAGGAATATACATACAAAGTTCCAAAACCATTATCCAGTTCAGCAAAGAAATCCCCAGTGCCACTGATGAAAGAACAAAGACTTTGGTCTTTGTTGTTTCACTTTCATCTTACTCATTAAAGTAAACATATCAACCAACATTTAAGTCAGAACTATACTTGGAGAGCCAGTTGTTAAACATTTACCAGCAGGCTAGAGGACAATCAATTACGTTTACTCCATATTCCATGTCCTGCAATGTAGAGGACATACAGTCAAAATGGGAGATGTCCAGAAAGGAATATAAAAAATAATGAAAGAATACCTTATTTGAAAAATAAGTAAAATGTACTTATGATGTCTTATCCTGCAGAAGATAAGATTCACAATGTGAATTATAGTGCTTATCAAATAATTGAGATTTTAAGACTTGCATGGTCCCAGTGGGTAGTCTCATGCATGGATATAGGATAAAAAGGCCCATACTTTTCAACTCAATCTTAGGAGGAATCTTCTAGCAGCCAGAAGCACACCAAGGTGACAATTTACACTGTATGGTTTACACTGAGAGTTAATGCATTACCTACTCCTGGAAGTACTCAGACATGAGCTTAATAAACATGGGATATGAAGCATTTAACCTCAGAAAGTTTTCTAAACTAGGTGAGTCATTTAGGTCTTTCTGAGAATTGAGACATTTCTGAATGTTTAATGTCATATCAAATTCTATCTATTCATTCATTTAATATGTTGTAGGTTTGGGGGCTGGTTTGTAGATAGTAGTAGTTCTACTACTGATGAGTCAACAATAAAACAGATAAAACCCCTGGCCTAGTAAAGCTGGAAAAGACAAATGATAAATGCGAACGAATACATAAAATAATTTTAAATAGTGATAGGTACTATAAAGAAAAATTTAACAACATAGGGGACAGAGCGCATTAAGGTAGAGGGAAGAAAGGTTACTTTGGTTAAGATTGTAAGGAATAGGTGTCTTACACCCTCTCTGTAGAGATGATATTGCAACAAAGAACTGAATGGTGAAAAACAGGAAGTGGAGCAGTTATAACAGTGTAGGGTAAGAACGGGAAAAGAGAATATCAATTGTAAAGGTCCTGAAACAGAAATGAACTGTGCATGTTTAAAACAAGGCCATTATGGCAAAAAGAGAATAGTACCTGTCAAGGTTAGAGAGGGAGTAAGGAGACAGATGTTGTGTAGTCTTGTAGGCCATGTTAAGGAGCTTAAGTTTTATTCTAATTTCAGTGGAATATCATTGAAGGCTTTTAAGCAGAAAGTTGATGTGATTTAAATTATATTTTCAAAGTTAAAATGGCTTATGTTGTGAAATATTTCAGGAACAGGTTTGAGAGTCAGGTGTAGGAAAAAGTAGATGAGTGAAGTTAGATTTGCTTATATTTATATATGAAGACAAGACAGTAGAATTCTCCTCTGTCTTGACCTCTAGATCCTGGATGCACATGACTAGAGAATCTACCAAGCTCAAGTTCTCTAAGCTTTAGTTGTATAATGGAAATGTTGAAGAATATCTGTCCTGTGAGACTTTGTGAAAATAAAATAAAATAGTAAATGTAAAATCCCTAGTACTGTCAATGCTCAATTAGTGTTAGCTAATGTTGTACATAGTAAACTACATATATTTTCCACTTCATCCTTTGGAGTAAGTATCTCAACAAATTCTTTCCTTCTTTCTGTAGAGCTGAGTCAAACATAGTAGGCATTTTATAGGCAAATGTCAAGCACACCAGAAAAGAATATTTCAATCCCTACCTCTTTCCTTCTCCATATGTAAGATTGCTAAATAAGAATAATATGCTTATTTTAGTTTTATTCAATTAACCAAAACCCATTTTGTATATTTAATATTATATTATTTTATTTAAAAAATTGCTTATATAAACAGGATTCACACACACACACACAAACACACAGACACACACACAAAGAAAGTGAAAATATTGTCCACAATCCTATCTTACACAGATACTCAATCGTTAACATGTGGTTCCCTATTGAGGTAACTGTCCAAATGCTTTATCTAGGAACGACTGCTTTATAATGGCTACGCACTTAATTGTATAAGTTAAAGAACTTTCTAAAATTTAATTGGAAATATTTTGACAAGAAGATAAATACTGTCTACCACAAATAGAAAAATTTAAAACATATGACATCCAAACTATCACACAAACATGTATATATCAATCACCTTTGTTGATGTAAAGTAGTACAGGATAAAATAACCAACCTAATACATATGGCATTTCAAATACAGTTTTACTACCATGAGCCCTATACAGTCAGTTATACAAGTTAGTGTTATGTCCATGCCTAATTGGAGTCAGATTAGGTATAATATATGCTTAAGTGATGGCCTAAAAGAGATGTCATAACATTTATCTCTCTTAATACTGACAAAACTTTATCCTGATATGAAGAAGGAATACACCAGTTAGTTGTAAATATTCTATTTTGATGGGCACATAAGACCTATTTGTTCACTTATTCAACCCTCCTACATGCTAACATGCATTACCTCATCACATTTTATTCTAATAATTATTAAATTTTCATTTTTTCTGTTACTCAAAGTAACAGAATAAGCTGTAGACCTTGAAATGAACTTTTCCTTTTTTCATGACAACACAACGTTCTCTAATAGCTTGTGTGAGAATCAGTAGGCACAGAGCTCATGTCTTCCTTTACACTAGAGCGTGTTCTACTTGCAACCATATTGCTAGAATAGTACTTAGCTATATCCCTCCCCATCCAACCTTCTCTCTTGTTCCCACACTTGAGAAAACATGTCCTGTGCTTCTGTGATCCAAGTGGCCCTTCCTACCAAAACATCAATATACTATCTCAGAGTTCAGAAAAGACTCAATATTTTCACTCTTTGCCATTTTTACATTGTCCAGTGTTAGTTATGCATATCCTCCACTCAAGTGCAAGTTACACTGAGCGCAAGAACCATCTTGTTTATTCTTTCTTTCTGAAAATGTCTCTGCTTTTCTCCTATCTTCTCACCCTATCTAAGTTCCTCTCTATTTGTGCTTTATGTGTGTTAACCTTACCTGGATGGGAGGCCCAGCTGGTCAGTCTAGCAGGGCTGGAGCAGAATGTATGTGGAACCAAAGATTAAAAGTTACAAGGCTTTCCAAAGGAAAGCACTAAGGTCAGTCAGAAGGATGTGTGCGAAACTCATCATCAGAGGTGGGTTGTGCAGAGCCAGTACATAATCTTAAAGTAAATGTTTGGAGCTGTGATTTGTGATAAACCAGAAATCAAAGAGGATGGAAGTGGAGTTATCTTGATCAATTTTAGACATTAGTCTAGTAACTCCCAGGAGATTTAGACATTACTCCAAGACTTGTTTTCTTGGGCTTTTGGCATCATTTAAAGGAGCGTAGAGATAACAAATTTCACTGAATACATATTTTAAAAGTATGTGATGGGAAACCATGCATGATCTTCCCTTTATATTTCACCATATTTCATCATTGAACATGGAAAGGCTTACTGATATCTGACCCACTTTTTAAATGATGGAACTTCTCCCACGTTTTAAATGATGGAAATTTTGCCTTCTCCAGCATTCTTCTAACATTCTAACGTTGAATCCCTATCATGTAATTGTCCTGGATACCTCCACTGAGCTTCCATCTACCCATGATCCTTCCTCCCCATGGTCTTTCCCCATCTCCCTCCCTCTTATTGACACCTTATCTTTTTTACCTATCTGGTTCCTTGGTGCAAAGAACGAAAATCAACTCACTGTACACTGGGCAACTGGAGGGTAACATGGCATTTCAATTTGACCATGTTTTGACAATCATTTAAATCTCATAGACATTGGTGTAAGATCTCTTTCACAAAATTTTAGCAATTTTCCTTCAGAAAAAACATTACAATGAATAACCTTTTCATGCCTGGGTTTTGTTTGTGAGTAGTTTTCTATCACTTCTGAACGTTAATCAAAAGATAAAGATGATTTTCTCTACATAGAATCAAGGAATAGTTTTAAACCCATTTACTATTGCATTCCAAGAACCATATCTCCTAGCAAATTATTCTCCTTTCCTTTAAAGTTTCCTTTTTGGCATAAGTCAAGCAGAAGTATCAAAACTGACTGCAATCAAAACTTCAAATACAAAACAATCTTTTAACTGGTCTTTCCACTTCCTTTTTCAAACTCCATCTCACAAACGTCCCCTCCCTATTGCTGCTAAAATTGCAATTATGCCAAGCTTCTGTTTATAATACATTATTATTTCATACATTACGTACTTCCTATGCAGGGCACAGGCTTCTTAGGGTGGCACCACAGCTTGCCATTATGAGAACGAAGACTCCTCTCATATCCTTCATCCTGGTCATGTTAGGTAACTATTTTTATCAACTACTCTGTTGGGCTTCTGTGCTTTTGATCACTCCTTTATATCTGAGTCATGGCTCTGCCTCAAATACCTGTCCCACTCCTCTTTGCCCCCCCCCAAAACTTCCCCATCTTGCACAATTCAGTAGAAGCTCCATCGCCTCCACAAAGTCTTTCTGTTTCCTAGACATAATTGTCTATTGCTTCCTTTGTGTTCTTAGTCTAATATCCACAGCATATTTCTACTCTAGCACTAATTATAATTTTTAACTTCCATGGCAGTTTTCCTTAAACCATAAACTTCTTTAGAACAGGATGTATGTCAGAAGTACCTTTGAATATAGCATTGAATACTATTCTTAAAACATTTAATAAACTCAATACAAGTTTGCAGAATGAAGGTAGGACAGATGAAAATAAACTTTGACAGAAACAAATATATGGAAATGAAGTGGACATTAAGAAAGAGTCTCAAAAATCAACAGAGGGAAGTTTACCATGAAACTAGTACTCCTCTCCCACAGCACAGTCCCTGAGATGGGGGAGAATTGCAAGAGTTTTCAGATATTCTAGGAGGGCGAGAATGGCAGAGTGCAACTGGCAAGCTCTGAGTATTTACGGTAGATTGCCAAAGGGATTAGAAGCTCAAAAGCTGTACTAATTTTCTGTAATTTATTGTTTTAAATAGATATT
Source organism: Pseudorca crassidens (assembly GCF_039906515.1). NCBI lineage: Eukaryota > Metazoa > Chordata > Mammalia > Artiodactyla > Delphinidae > Pseudorca > Pseudorca crassidens. The sequence goes on from NC_090299.1 coordinate 12,360,249, forward strand.
CATTTTCGATACTAATTTAACTAATTTTACCACTTCCCTGGTGGCACAGTGGTTAAAGAATCCACCTGCCAATGCAGGGGACACGGGTTCCAGCCCTGGTCAGGGAAGATCCCACATGCGTGGAGCAGCTAAGCCCGTGTGCCACAACTACTGAGCCTGCGCTCTAGAGCCCGCGAGCCACACCTACTGAAGCCCGCGTGCCTAGAGCCTGTGCTCCGCAACAAGAGAAGCCACCGCAACAAGAAGCCCGCGCGCCACAACGAAGACCCAACACAGCCAAAAATAAATAAACTTTTTTAAAAAATTCAAAAAATGTATGTCTTTTTTCTTACAAAGAGTCTCCCAATATTATAACCTTTCAACGCCACAAAAACTCCATGCCAGGCAGGAGAACATGAAAATGGGACTGAGATAAGCCAACAGGAAAGTTACAGTCATCTGCCCACAAAATTCTCCTCAGTACAAAAATGGCATCCTGACCTCAACGGAATAAAATTGTTGAGATAAAACAGGTTTTGTAGGCTAAGACAGTTCAGTTCAGAACTGGGTAGCTGTTACGAGTTAGTTTCATTATAGTGTCTTTGCTTGCTATACTCACTTACCTTGTTTAATTTAATTTTATCTTTAAATATCCATCTTCCTAATAACCTCCTGAACTATCCTAAGGAAAAGGCCATTTGCCATTTATGTTCATATTCAAGAGCAATTTTCAAAATATTTAACAAACAGTACGGTAAGATAATTTTTTATAAAAATCAAAAATGTATTACCTTCATTTTCTAAATAAAATTAAACTATATTACCAAACACTGTCAAAGTTTGTTACAGTGCTGATTTTTCATTAAATTATTCTAATGATTTCCAAAACATTTCTTGATTTTTAGAAAGTGGTATCACTACATTGGTTTGAAATGACTGTCAGAATCATGATTTGACATAAGGGAAAAACATGAAATTTCCTAACACTTCCTCATTAAATGGGTAGACATTACATGATTTATATTCTCAATTTCTCTTAATATCAATAACATTCATAAGTCCAAACTCTTGTTTTAGTTGTATATGTGTGTGTGTGTGTGTAAAAAATAACAACTGTATTTAGGATTTTCATAAATCTTAGATTAATATCTTATATCTTAATATATTTAATATATCTTTTATTGAAAGTATTTATCAGGTATTGTTACAATAATACTAAAAAACCAAGGACTCTAAAACTCAATCTTACAAAAGAAAGCATTTATTCTTCTGTTTCTGGGTCTGCAGGTCCACTAAGGTTTTGGCTGATTTAAAGTGCATTCTTCTGAGCACCTCTGTTTTAGTTACACATTAATGTTACACATTATCGAGGCTGGGCTGGGAGGTGAAGTTTGGGCTCAGATGTGCTACACGTATCCAACATCACTCTGGAAACAGCAGTTACCCAGGACATCGACTCATTGCAATGACAGAAGCACAAAAGAGGAGCAAGCAGAAATGCCTGATGCCTTTTAAGGCCTCTATCAGAAACAAAATGCTGCCACTTCCACTCATATTTCCTGGGCAAAAGCAAGTCACATGGCCCAGTGCAACATTAATGGGGTGGAGAAATATACTCCACTCTCTCTACTGGAAGCTACTGAAAACAAGGCGGTTTAATTCTTTAATAGGGGGCAATGAAAACCTGAGAATAATGTAGCATTCTATATGAAACCAGTCTGGAAAACAGTTCATTGAAATGTCAAATTTTATTAAGGCAAACCAAGCTTGTTAGATCACATGAGAGGAGGTACATAGTGGCGAGGTGGCAAATTTTCGTCGTTTGAAGAGTAGGTTTTGTTTCACAATTTCCTGCAGTCAAATCCTTGCTCTGTCACTTAAGCTTTAGGTAATAACTCAATGCCTCAGTTTCCTCATCTGTGAAATAGGGATGACGACAGTAAATCTAGCACTCAGATTAGTTAAAATGTATTTTGAACAAGCCCTGTCTCAGACTAAGTGCTTTATAATATGCATTAGCTCTCTTTTTAATTATTAAAATGAAGATTGTTAATGACATGATGAGCAGACATTAGGTACATTTTGATGACCTCCTCCCACCAAATAAAGGTAAATTTCAACCAGAGGATGGAAAGTGGAACCCACATCCTAGATATGCCATATCCCTAGTCATTAATCAAAGTCCCACCATTCTTCCCAAATCTTGTCTCAGAAAGGTCAGCCATGCCTGTGCAGCTAAGAGTACCATATCAGAGCCTGAGCTATTACCATTGTTGCCAGTCTACATTCTCTCCAAGTTTTCCTCTGGAACTCGGGGTCAAAGACGTGCAAAGGATACAGTTCCCACAGGCAGCTACATAAAGGCAACTCAGAGTTGGAAAAAAAGGGAATGGAAAGCCACTAGCCAATGAGAGGCAGTCACAGTAGGAACCAGATGATCAAGAGACAGCAGTCCCTTTAGATGCCGGCACTGCTAATAGTGTTATGGTGCGTGTAGCTCTGGCCAGGTGAGTGTGTGTTAGAGCTGTGGCAGCTTGGAAGGGAAGTCCACAATGGTGGCCCAGTAATGTTCATGATGAGTATTTCAAGCAGGGAACTGATTAACCCTATAAATTGGGCTACTCCCTAATAAAGGTGGCTGGGAGGCAAGATTTGCAAAAGAGGGGTTCACCTGTTTCTACATGGAGAGAATCTAGTTTTTGAGGTAAGGCAGGATCATGGGAGCCGCCTGAGCTGGGTATAAAACTTTAGTGCCCTGATCACAGTAGGTGCAGATCGGAGAAGAGGCCCAGAGAAAAACTGACAAAGGGGGAAGGGAAAGAAAATATACAAACATTGTAATATTTGAATAATTGATACAGGAATATTGGGACATCCCAATGGGATTTCAGCCCTGTTTAAGTCCTCAGTATCCTTGAGTAATGCCTGGTACATTGAAGCCGTTCAGTGGTTGCTTATTAAGTGGCTGTCAGTTTGGAAAAATGTAATGGAACCCCTCGAACCACAAATATATTTTTATTTTTAAAGTATAAGAAATTATATGTGTGTGTGTGTGTATATATATATATATATATTTAACAGAGTTGTTTTGAGTAAACAGTGAGATAATGGACACTAAAAAGAGTCACAGGAAAAAAAGTAAGGTACACATGGACATTGAAGTGGGAGAGAGCAAGTGAGCAAGAGAGAGAGAATGAGAATAGGGAGAATGGTAGAAGAGAGGGTGTGTGTGTGTGTGTGCGCGTGCGTGTGTGTGTGTGTGTGTGTGTGTGTGTGTGTGTGAAAGAAACAGAGAGACACAGAGCGGGAGAAGCAGTAGAGCATCTAGCCTAGAGCAGGTCGCTCATGTTACCGGAATTACTTTCTTTTTCTTAGAAAAGGAAAAAACTGCGTCACTTTGTTTCATCTTGTCAGCTGGATCTCTATGTAAATAGGCAAATTATATTTTCTAGAAGGAATGGTCCTCTTATGTAGAAAGCCATTACCAGAAGGTTGCCAGTTGAGGGTTATTTTTAGTAAATATACCCAAGATCTATAGAGTTATGAGGCCTGACTCCCTTGGAGAATGTCACATAAGCTACACAACTCTCTGGGGTATAAAGTGAAAATGTTCATCATTTAAATAATCTTCCTGCTGTGTGAGGTAATAACTCACAAAGTTCCACGTGCAGATCTCTTATATTATTTGGGGCCAAAGAGGCATGTCTGATGTGAAAAGAAAGGACCTGGGAAATCACTCTCAACGTCCCAGAGATCTCTTTTCTTCATCCGAGCCTCTTTATTGTCGTATCCTTGAAATCAAATCCTTGAAATCTTGACACTAGATAAGATACTGGATTCACTTGAGTTGGATTTCCTAATCCAATCCTGGAGCCATGTAATATCTGAAAAATGTCCTTTCCCCTTTTCCCCTGTACCCAAAGAGACACCTAGGGTAGGAAAATGATAAAAATGGAAGCTCTCACCTCTGTCAGTTTCTCTGCTGGGGATAAATTTAGGAATATGGTTTCAGGATTAACAAAGTTAGTTAGTAAATATTTATATATAAAAGAATGTACTTACAAAAAAAGTAAAGGATAGAGAAAACAATTTCTTGGCAAAACAAAGGAAAAATTTGAGTTTTCTGGAATGGAGGCACCTGGAGAGGAATGGAGATGGAGATACACTGAGAGTGCAGCCCAGCTGGTGTAAAATCTTTACCACAGCAAATCTTCATTAGAGGCTGAAAGCCATAAAATGCTTTTCAGGGGCAACGCCAAGTAATACTAATAAAAAGAACTGCACCTCATGGATGTGTGAAATATTCCCCAGGAGGATGGCAAAATGACCCACCATAGCGCTAACTCAGTGAAATTGGGCGATTAGACATCAAGCTGTAGAGAAAGGAAAAGATAAGGAGAAGGAAGAAGAGGAAGAGAAGCTGCCATTCTTCGTCCCTAGACACTGTATAGATTTGCAGGGATGCAGGGATCTAACTATCTGTGTGATGTTTTTTTGTTTTTGTTTTTTTCTTTTTGGTACGCGGGCCTCTCACTGTTGTGACCTCTCCCGTTGCGGAGCACAGGCTCCGGACGCGCAGGCTCAGCGGCCACGGCTCACGGGCCCAGCCGCTCCGCGGCACGTGGGATCCTCCCGGACCGCGGCACGAACCCGTGTCCCCTGCATCGGCAGGCGGACTCTCAACCACTGCGCCACCAGGGAAGCCTTGTGTGATAGGCTTTAAATCTACAAGTATAGAGAATTTCAGCTGACAGCCATGACAAATTTGTAACAGAGTGAATTCACGTTTGATGTAACATTATATGTTTGCAAAATTCAAAGATTTGGGACAATGGTCCAGAATATGCGACTTTAGAGAAAACACATCAGACTCACCTATCAGGGTGGTGAAGAAACAAAGATGTTATGTTATACTCCCCTCATGGCTTTATCTATGTAACTTCATCAAGTTAAGGGTGTCCTCAATACAATATATGACTCTGACATATTGGCTTATAATTTCCATTTCCTCAGGTTTCATATTTACTTTTAAAATGTACTAATCTTGAATTGAAAATATCCTAATTCTTAAGGATTAATTATAAAAGTAATGAAATTTGTCATAGCTACCAGCTCAGCTACCTGTTATTTTAACAAAATACCCTGAAGATGAGCAGTTTAGAACAACCACGTTTTAATAAACTTTATATTTTGTTCGGTACCAACTGATACAGAGTCTTCCTTGGCAGTTTATTTGGCTCCACAGGATGTCAACAAGAGTTACTTGGTAGCATCCAGTTGATGGCTAGTACAGTCTGATGGTTCCAAGACAGCTTCACTCCCATTTTGGGGATCTCAGCGAGGCTGAAAGACTGAATTAAATCGTGCCTCTCTCTCCAGTCTCAGGTCTCTCCACCACACAGTCTTTTCAAGATAGCTGGACCTGCACAATAGCTTAGGGCTCATACAGTCTTAGGAGACTTTGGTCCAGTAACTGGGCACAGCATTACTCCTGCCATATTTTACTGATAAGGCACTCACAGAGCACATCAAGATTCAAGTGGAGGGGACCTAGAACCCTCCTCCCAGTGGGAAGAGTATCAAAGAATGTATGGCCATCTGCATCCTGCTGCATAAGTCCATCTAAAATTATAATATCCAAGCCCATTTACTTTATAATTATTAGCTTCATAATTACAATATTTTAATAAATTTTGTTGTTCCAGCCTACAATAGCTGGTGGAAAGAGGCCTGTCTGTATATAAAAAACAAGTTAGTTCGTTGTTACCTGCTTACTAATCCACCTAACTCAGGCAATGCATGATCTTTTAAAAACTGCTGTCTTCTTTAAAAAAAGAAAATACCTAAGCACTTAGGTGAGATGAAAGTTGACACCTCTACAACTCTTTGTTTGGTTTTGGAGTTGCAGAGGGAAAAATAAGGTACATCTTCTTTTGTCAGGTAAAAGCTGCAGAATATGAATTATGTTGATTCATAATAGACATGTCATTTCTAACCTTCCAGGCTTCTCAGTCTGAAAAACAAATTCCGCTAGTCATAAACATCCTCTTAACTGTACATGTGCTCCACCTAACCTTGCATCCCCTCCAGGTAATTCTCCATGCTGATTTGTTCTGGTCTGACATCTCCTTTGTGTGCTGGGATTTAAGTTATCCTTTTATACTTTTATAACAGATGCCGCATACACTCTAGTCAGGGATTTGGTTAATTGCTTCTCCGATGGGGAGACCAGCCTCGGTTGCAAAGAATTTAAAAAGATTCAGGAAATCAACAACAGGTAAATTAGGAGAGGATCAGAAACTTCCCTGCTGGAAAAAAAAAAATGTAAATGTTAAAAGCTTGATCTAATCCTCAGGCTCATATATATTTCTAAAATAGGATTTGTCAACTGCAGATGCAAAGTAGCTCCAATTTGATATTAGTGACTTTGTCTGTTTTATATGCTGAAACCCTAAAGCAACAGAACTGACTGCCAAGTATTGATGTAGAAGTATTGACAAAACAGAAGGCTTCACAGTGAGGACAACCTCTTATACGGCTTCACACAGTGACCTGTAATTACAGCTGCAGTCTCTGCATATCACATCTCTGGTCCACTGGCCTGTTAGACTTGATTTCACGTTCCACACCTCCCGACACTTAAAAAAAAAAATGCAGAGAGAGGGGAAGGAGCCAGTTAACTAATATATGTAGGAATACATTATCCAAAACAAAGAATCTTTGTGGGATAAGGAGGAGGAAAGTGCCATTACAGGACGAGCAGTTAAGTTCTTTCAGAGATTCAGGAATAACAGGTAACCTCTGCATTGTATCTTTCATTGAATCCCACTTCAGCAGTGCATGCAGGTCTATTAGGACTTCTTAGAAAATAACATGCTGCAGGTGGCATCTCCTCTCAATAAAGCATTAGGTAAGGAAGCCATGTCCTTTAGATAATTGTGACTTTTATCAAACCAGAAGATATGCTGACCACCATAATGGATTCATCATTATCGTAACCTGCTTAAGAGGCTTAAATACTGAGATTTGTTGTATGTATATAACCCAATGCATGCTGTACAGAAGGTGGTAATGGTGATATGCAACAGTGCTCTCTATAGAGTCTGAACTAGACAAAATTACTCTGGAGGCTGAACTAGACAAAAATTTGGGATACTACCTGGAAATATTAGCACTTTTAATTACATTTAGTTTCAATTCATACTTTTAAAGTTTTGTGTATGTTTCATAGGGGACATTATATTCTTATAGAGTCATACACATACTTTATACAAAATAGATAAATACAATGGAAGTGAATGATCGATTCTCTTTAACCTATGGTGCTGTATGATATGAAAAGTTTGGCAAACATTAACTTCAAAGAGTGGAATTATTCTTAGAGTCAGCACGGTGTTCTGATTTTAACAAGAATGCCGCAAGGAATAGCAGAATAGAAAGAATATGAGTCTAAAGTAAGCATTCCATTTCCATCTTTTAAAAAATAATATGATCTTAAGTCATTAACATATCTACAAACTCAGGATAAAATAACAAGCTTCACAGAGATATTCTCAGGAAAGAATAACACCAAATAAATGAAACCACTTAGTACAAAGCTGAATGCATGGAAGTGGTCCATCAACATTAGCTATGTTTTCTCTCTCTCTTAGTTTCCATGACTGTTGCCTTTGGCCGCTTGTGGGCTATTCTGTATTTATGGCTACATGCCATTGTTCTTCTTGAATCTCTCTCACTACCAAATACAGATATTCTGTAGCTTTATTTTCTTAGTTGTTTGATATGTAATCCATCCTTTGTTCATAAAGGAATATATCACTTTACTACAAAGAAAAAGCTTAATATTTCAGAAATAATATCGGATGAGGTAGAAAAAAAGCTTCTTCTCTTGACCATCATTTCTTTGTTGACTCTCACCTGTTCCACTCACCCACCATCCCCTTCCTGCTTCAGAGGCTAATGTTTCAATCCAACTGAAAAGTATGTTTGCAGTATTGGACCCTGCTTTTCTTCATTCCTCAGTATTCCCTTCTCTCTGGTAGCAAACCCTTGCCTCGCTCCAATTTCACCTCACCTTGTAACAGGATTCAGATGAACTTAAGCTCCAAAAGTCCTCTCTCACTGGAGTTGAGGTTTTGTCTCAGTTACCCTACCTCAAGCCTTACCTTGTAAACTTTCTCTCTTTATACAGAAAATCAAACAAAACCCTTCTTTTGCCATAGTATTTTGCTTTCCTCTTACTTACTTTTCTTTACTCACATTCTTTGATCCTTCCTCTTATCTTCCCTACAAACCCCCAAACCAGCAGTAACAGCAAAGATTATTGCTCAATTTTGAACTATAGCTCCAAAGATTTACATGTGAGCTAAAACATAAAATTATTTTCTTGTTTTCTGCACACTATTGTTATCATCTCATTATGACTGCTAGCAAAACAAACACGCGAGCCCTACAGAAAGACATATAAATAAAGACGCAAGATCAAGGACAGATTCTAACATGTACTTTTTGAAATTATAATAAAACCCCAAATGGAGAATATAAGATAGAGGAAATAGACAGAGACATGCTGGAATGGAACCAGAAATTATGAAGATACAAGAGAAGGACAATTTTAGGGTCTTATTTGGGAAGAAAATTTTGTCATCTTCAAAAGCAAGGAAAAATATCATTTGACTCCTGAATTGTGGACGTGGTAATGTCTTATAGACAAAACTGCAATTAGCTAAGTTATTGTTCTAACAACATATTGCCCTGATTGGAGAACGCCAAGTCATTTACCCAAGTTAATTGTTTCTACTTCCAATGCCTCTTTTTATGTCCCTTTACATAAAGACATTTTAAACAGTAGAGTTACTGTTTAAAATAGTCTTCCAAATATTTCAAGAATAAAATCTTCATTGATGTGCATTTATTTCGGAGGAGGTAAATTATTCAATTTTAGCTATAAATATTGATCAGGTTCACCCAAATCTGCTTATATTTTATATTCTGCTATTGTATAGCTAAATACAACACTGCCTATCCTTTTCGAGCATCCAAATGGTAACAGTCAGAGACGGTCCAGTACTGGAAGTGACTGCGTGCAGTGGGCTGTGAAGGATTTCAGAACAGGTAGGGGAGGAAGGGATGGACCCCTGCGTTTTCCTGCTCTCAGGCCTTCCTGCCTCAGAAACATATTTATTCCAATCAAGCATGACGCTAATAAAACATCACAACAGTATGTTCAGTCTTAATGGCATAGATTTGGAACTATTCTAATGGCATAAATCTACCTTTAGAGTGCAGCTTGGTGATTAAGAACACAGGCTTTGGAGATAGACGTGGGCCTTGTTAGCTCTGTGACATAACCAAGTTGTTTAACTTCGCCTTGAAGTTAAGGCGAGGTTAAACTCTCTTCTCACAAGGAGCGTTCTTGTCAGGGTTACATGACTTCATACAGTAAAAAGCTTAGAACAAAGCAATCAATACTCAGAAATTATTTGCTACTATTTTTATTCCATCCTATAATAAAGATAGCACTATTTATAGGAGATTTCTGTCTGGAACTCAGGAAAAGTTACCATATACCCTGAGTTGTTGCATTGACAGTGGTGCGCATGATTCAAAATAAATATTATGCTATAAGAACATTAAGTTTAGATAATCAGTTATTCATAGGATAATGGGCATTCCCCAAATAATCTCAGAACCTATTAACAGGACTAGAAAATAGTACTTTAAAATCAGATTAACACTATTATAAATCATCACTCAAAAAAAAAACTCGAACGGTTGTAATGGGACTATGGCATTTCTACGTCCACCTCGCCGAGACCAGAATGCCTCAGAGACTGTACCTATCATGCATAGAATATAGGTAGACCAAGATAAGTGATAAAGTTATTACTTGTAGTCTCCTTTTGACATAAAGGTATATAATATACATAGTATAGAAGAAAGGAACCCAAGCAAAATAATTTGTCAGTTTACTTTCCACATGTTCCAGTGAGAAGGGCTCCTAGAACTACAGGTAAACATCTCCAAGCACTTGGACATCATATCCCTATTTTCATGATTGAGATAATTCAACTACCCTTACTCCATCACAAATATACAGAAAGAAGACAATTTAGGAGACTGCTAAATAATTTTTAATGTAAATCTAATCCTGACATTCTCTCTCTTAAATTGTTTTCTATATTCCTAAATCAATCACTTAAAACATGTGAGGATCACACATTCCTCAGAGACAGAAAAGGGAAGGGAGAAGAAAAAAGGGGAAGATAGGTAGGAGAAAAGATACAGGTGAATCCAGGACTGAGCCTGAGTTACTACAGCCTTTGGAGGTCTGTCCAGCCAAGAGAAGCAAAGGAGATAGAGAAGGAGGAACCAGTGAGATGAAAGAAGGAAAATCTGTCTTTGAAGTCAAAAAAGAAAAAAAAAAAAAAAAAAAAACGGAAAGGAAAGAAAAAAGTACTAAAGAGAAAGGAGTAGGCAAGAGTGTCTAATTCTGCCGAGTGTTTGAATAACATGAGAGTGAGAGATGTGGCCACTGGCTTTGACACATGGAGGTTGTTATGACATCATCAAGAGCAGTGCTGGGAGTGGAGTGGAAAGATTTAGAGTAGATGAAGACAAAAAGTGAGATGAGGCAAAAGAAACAGTTGTAGAAATATCAGTAAGCTTGATAAGAGAAATGGGAAGGTAATTGACAGGGTACATGGGTCAAGGGAGGGTATTTTTTAAAATAAGATTCTAAGTTCTATGATGCCTAGTGATTTTATTTTGTTCACTACTTAATGCTCAGTGCTAGTACACTGCTTGGCACACAGTAGATGCTCAAAGAATTTGTAGGATGCCTGAATAAAAAATAAGTGGTATAAACTAGAACTTAGTTGCATGCTAATGGATAGGATCCCATGGAGAGACAGGTTCTTGGTTAGAGAGAGCAGGCAAAGCAGCCTCAATCCACAGGCATACCTGTCTTCACTCATGGAACTCTCACCTGGATTTCGTAGTACCATGTCATCTCAGACGTCCAGAAACCAGAGAGTTTCAAATGAACTAATTATTTTCTTCTACTAATAAACTTCTACTTACTTTCTATTTCACCTTGTTTCATCCCCTTAGAGAAGCCCTTCCAGATGACGATTTGGATTTGGAATCTTCTTCTCTTCACACGGCTATAATTGCTATTTTTACTTGGCTGTCATTCTAACTAGTCAATAAGCTCCTTGATGGTGTAGACTATACCCTATTTGACTTTTCATCAAAGTGTCTAGCAAAATGTCTGGTATAAATCAGACATCAATGAACATTTGATGAATAAATGATAAATGACATTCCTACAGGGAATGCAACATACTTTTCAGTCAGCACACATTCTAGTCTTCTTGGTATTTCTCTTTTGTTTCTCATTACACAGTAATCCATGACTGGATATTAATATTTCGGTTTATTAGCTTCTTGTGGGTTGGTGAGCTTGATCCAATTCCTTACAGTTTAAGAGAATGAATAAATTCCTTTTTGTGATTATGCAAATTTGGGAAATAAGACCCTAATCCCAAGAGGCAGAGGCCCAGCCACTTTTATTATGCACCAACAGAACAGACATACATAGTAAAAGTAATAATTTATGATGCCATCTCACAAGTGTTGAATAAAAATATTTTCCTATTTTCTTAAGAGTGACTTGAACTCTTAAAATTAAAAATTTAAATTACATTTTATTATATATCATGTGGTCATGTAGTTTCCTTCCAGTAATCATATAAAACCAAACAATGAGACAATAGACACTACCACAATATAGGACAATTTTTAAACTATGTTTTTATTTAATGTCCACATTAGATTTGCACTAATTGAATAATAATAAAAAGCGTTTGATGGTAAGTTCTCATCTCTAGTCGTCATTGTAGAAATTGTCACTAAATGAGTTACCTATAATTTCTTTTTCTTTTTTTTTTTTTTTTTTTGCGATACGCGGGCCTCTCACTGTTGTGGCCTTTCCCGTTGCGGAGCACAGGCTCCGGACGCGCAGGCTCAGCGGCCATGGCTCACGGGCCCAGCCGCTCCGCGGCATGTGGGATCTTCCCAGACTGGGGCACGAACCCGTGTCCCCTTCATCGACAGGTGGACTCTCAACCACCGCACCACCAGGGAAGCCCCTATAATTTCTTTTGACATTTATTCTTATATCCTATGGCTTAAAAAAGCTAGTCTGTTTTGAAATATTTTTTGTAACTATATATATTCCTCTGGTCTTTCATTTCTATTAATATTCAACATGAAATATGATGCCTTTAAATACCAATAACTGTCCCAGTTCTTCCATAATTCATAAATCCTTTTTAACATGGAATCCATAGGTATCGGTATTGTCCATTGATTCTGGAATTAAAACGAGATAGAACAGTGGCAAGCAGCACTGGAAAATAACTGTCAGTTTCTGCAATTTTATAAAAATCAACTGGTTAGATGCATTCATATTAGCTCCATGTCAAGGAGGAAAAGTTATTAGAGGCACCCCATGGATCCAAATTCCATTTTATTGATTTTATTTACATTTTAACAATGTTTGATAAGTTAAAGCTCTTAAGAAATACTGTATCATTTGCAAAAAGGGTTGCTGAATCTTAAGAAGGAACTAGTCCTAACCGTGACAAATGCCATTCTCAAAAATGAATTTAAAGAGTATTTACAGCTGCCAGTCCAAATATGGCTGTGTTTATAGAAATATGATTACATTCCAAAGTGGAAAAACAATACATAGGTAAAATATTATGCCTTCCTTAAATTAATCAAAGAACAGATCTAAAGGTAACAGAAAGGTATCCTTTAAGGGCTAAGATATTTCTATTAAGTTTTGTTTATTTCTCCTAGTAATGAATGAGACTTTATTTCAGTGTAGATAAAAAATATTTCACTTCTAGAGATCCCTCAAGAAATGTATTCCACTCGATTCCATTTTGCACAGTACAGTGTGAACAACGGCTAACTCTATTTCAAATATATTCAAGCTGAAGACATGCCTTTTCACTCAGGACAATATCACAGTATATTCTATGAGATATGTTGCTTGATCGAATTATATAAATGGTGGGGCTAAACATAATATTTATATTTTATCCAAACTTTTCACCGTACATTCTTAAAGTGCTCAGTGTATATTCTAAATAAGCACCAGAAGGATATCTAATGAAAAGTTAAGGTTTTTTATCCCAGGGTGAGGATGACAAACAAGAGCACAGGCTGCTTTCTTCACTCACTCTGCTCCAGTCACTTACACCTGCACCTATCAGGATTTGAGGAAGGAGGCAGAGCCGCTATGATTATTACCAAATAGGGAATGTATTTGACCTTAAATACTTGTGGGAGATGCTCAGGTTCATCCTTAAATCAGTCACGCTCATCCCCACCCATGCATCTTTGTTCTTGCCATTCACTCTTTCCGAAACTCCTTTTGCCCAGCCCTCCCATGGCTGGCTCATGAATTTATCCAGGTCCCAATTGAAATGTCATCTGCTCAGCAGTGACTGCCTGACCACCCTGTCTAGCAAGGTATACTCTACAATGCGATATCCCTTTACTACATTTTACTTTCACAGGTCTTATTACTTCTTGATATTTTAAGGTAAATTTAAGAGATACATTGTGTATTAATTATCTACAAGCTTGATGGAGGTGTTTTGTCTGGCTTTTTTACAACTGTTTCCCTATAACCTAGGATAACATTTGGCACATAAAATATAGTGTTTGAATGAATGAATGACCAGACTAGTAACAATAGCAACAAGAAAAATAAGGTAGAGAAAGTAAACATTACAAAGCATGTTAAAACAGGTTTAATTTTAATCAGTAGAAGATAGAAGACATAAAACGAAAAGTTAAAGATGACAAGGAGGATTTTCAGACAAAACAGCAAAATTAATTTTGTTTTCCATGGAATGCAAAGCCCTTCATGTTCTGGTCTTTGCCTCCCTCTCAGTACTTACTAAGTCTCTTGTGAGGCTGACCTCATGCCCTGTACTCCAGTCAGAACACAGTAATTACAGTTTTGGAACCACTAAGCTGCTTTTCCTCATGCTATTCCCAATTACCACATCGTTATTGACAACCTAGGCTGTAAACATAGTGCTAACCCTTCTCACAGTGACCACCACCTTGCTCAACAAGCAAACACATCAGCTTGCAAATTCAAGCTCCAGCATCACCTCCTGTTTGGACCTTTTTCTGCCTTTAGCTGCCTCCCAACCAAGAGAGGTATGCAGCCTCTTTTTCGTTTACCCACTGTACTCCATTCAACTCCTATCCTGCTGTCTTCACCAATGCCCCATCCTGAACTTGTTTATATGTCTACCCCGGCCAGCCAATTGGGAACTTTGTAATAGCAAAGGTGCCCCTTCTTCACTGAATTAGGGAGATTTGGGGCAGAATATAAATTTTTAAACTAACAGATGGATCTAGATTAATCAACTAGATTTTGAGAATAAAAACAAAGAGCTATAGTAGAAATAGCTATCAATTCAGTTCAGTAAATATGTGTTGATTTATCTTCTAGGCACCAAGCTGAGTGCGAAGGATACAATGATGAATAAGATGAGGTCCCTGACCTCAAAAGTGCAAAATCTATAAAAGGAGCTATATCTGAAAACTAAAATTCCAACGTCGAGTTATGTACATAATATAAAATTATGTCCAAGTCTCATATATCAAAATATATAGATTTAAGTTTTATAAATATAAAAGTAATAGCTGAATTAATGATATAGAATCAGATCACCTTTGCGACTTATATACCAGGCAAATCCCAAACTAACCTGCAGGTTTCCATTGGAATTTCAAGAATACAGTCTTAGACTCTGCCACTTAAGTATCAGTAATACATAATGCAGTGATGAACTGATCAAAATGTGAATAACTAAAAAAGTATGACTTGCAAAATTGACTAAAAGTTAGAGAAAAAAATCAGCAAACCAAAGACTCAATTAATGGTCTATAGCATGTGCTGTGTCCTCCTATATAAAGTGCACACACCTTTTGCATATTTTAGTAATGTTCTACTCCACAGCCCACCCCCATCCTTCACTCTGTGCTATAATGCATATTCAGGTTAAATCAGATCATCAATACTAAAGTCCTTGAACATAACTGATAGGATAGCATTGAAGTAATGCTCATACAGTACACATTACACATAGATGGCACTGAATAGATAACAAGAACATACCCATATCTTGGAGAGCCAAAAGTAGGTAATTGAGACTGAGGAGGGCAAAATAAATGTTGAAAGTTGCCCTTAAAAAATGTGGCACAAATGTGAGAGAGGAGAACCTTATCAATCTAAGATGACACTTCTCTCTCTCTCTCTCTCTCTCTCTCTCTCTCTCTCACCCGCACACCCACACACACATATTGGATTTGTATGAAAATGACATATGACTTATGTGGATGTTTCTCAAAAGCATATGAACAAGTTAAGGTAGTCTGAGGATGGTCAAATGACTCCCTACAAGAGACCACACATAATGACACTGACTTAGTAATTTCACCATGTCCTGATGTTGGTCTTGAGTTTTGCTGAAACTAGATCTCCCCAGTGCCCTAAAGTTGACGATGTCTCCTAAAATTTTTTTTGTATTCACAAGTGACAGAAGGTATAAGCTAGGAAGCCAGCTGACCTCAGCTGCTAGACCAGCATTTATGTCTTTCAGCCAGAAGCTTCTCTTGGGGACGCATCTTAAAAAGAAGGGAATCAATATAATGAGAGTTAGTTATATAATTCAGAAAGTTAATTACATTATATTCTGGAAGACAGCAGTGCTTTCTAATACAAGGATATACAAGCAGACAGAAGGACTCACTAATTAGAGTCTCTCTGTCTCTCTGTCTCTGTCTCTGTCTGTCTCTGTGTCTCCCACCCAGAATTTATTTTGGCACCTTTCCCTCTTTGATGAATCCATTCAGTCAAGACTATTTCCAACACAAATTCTGCCTCTGCTCTTTTCCAACCCGAGTTTCCTTATTTCCAAATTCTTGAAGGAAAGAGGTAGGGGTAGAACTTAGTGTCATACCTGGACCACCTTCATCTTCTACAATGTCCCATACTACTAAGTCAAGCCACTTTCAGATTTATGATTGGTGTTAGTACACAGAAGCAGATGGAAGGTTTTCAAGCTCCTTTACAGCTTTTTGAGAATCTCTACATTTCCACCTGTAATGCTAAAGATACTCCTTGAATATCTTTATTTGTGACATTGATCTGATCAGTCCCTGCATTTTGAATGTGCATTAAACCAATAAGGTGAAATGAAATAAACACTGATGTAAACCTACAGATGATAATTACCTGCTCCCTTGCTAATCCTTTAGATAAAGGTCATAGATAAAATCACTAGTGATATACTTTTGTATAATAATCTGGGTAAAAGAGTTTAGGTTGAATTTTTTTTTAATTCATTTTGTGATCTCTTAACTGTTGAAATAAATCAGCATGATGTTAGATAGCTTATCCCTCTCTATATATCTGCAGTAAATGTTTTCAGGATTAGAGAAGTTAGACACACAAGCATGTTCACATGCTCAGTGGTGAGAAGGACTAAAACTATAAGTTTTTAAAACAAAAATGCCAAATGTAAGCATTTCTTTATGAAATTTAAACACCATTTTCATATCTCTAAATCATAAAATTATACTCTTTCAAATTTCTATGATTTTATAGTTTACTTTCAAATTTAGTGTTTCATTTGATCTTTATCACCAAGATAGTTTAGTATCCCTATTCACAGAGAATTAAATAGATATTCACAGAGATTAAGGAATTTACCAAAAATGATTCAGCTAGCAGGTAGCAGACTCAAACTGAAAACTAAAACCAGAACCCATGGAAACTGAATCAAAATCTAGAGCAATTTTCAACATACCAATAACCATGTCATTTGCCTCCCTCTGTCAGAAATAAAAGCTGGAAAACGATGTATAAATGTTCACAGGTAGGAAAAAAAAAGACAATTCTTCTTCTTACCCGTGGTTAAATATTTAATGCTAAAATTCATTCTAATGTTATATTCTCCTAATCATGAAATAACCATCGGTGAACCGTCACTGTGATAGCATTAAAGTAAAAATAAAACATTACAGTGGTAATATTATACTAGGGCCAATGTTACCAGCAGAATAA
The DNA here is from genome assembly GCF_039906515.1 of Pseudorca crassidens. Lineage (NCBI taxonomy): Eukaryota > Metazoa > Chordata > Mammalia > Artiodactyla > Delphinidae > Pseudorca > Pseudorca crassidens. The sequence continues at coordinate 12,377,392 of NC_090299.1, forward strand.
AATTCCCAAATAGACAAGAAACAAGAACATCTACAGAAAAAAAACACGTTCTGAGCTCAGTTCTGTATTTTTAAAGTTGGCTGAGAGTCACAATGAGACTTACTCGTCACAAGCAATAGGTCTTATTACCGTATCTGTTCCTTCAGACCTAGGCTTGAAGTATCAAAAGTAAATAAGGGTCTTGTACTTTTTATGCAGCTTCCACAAATCTCCCCCAAAGGCTGCTGGTAATGACTTCTTGTCAAAAGGAATGGAGGAAACATTTTTTCAGTTCCTCTGGAAGTAGTTCTACACTGATTTCAGAGACGTAGTCATGTACCTGGCCACCTCGGCAAGTGGATGCACAGTGCCCTCCAGCTCTCAGATGCAAACTGGAAACTTCGATGACAGCAGCAGCTCACACACTTTCTTGTATCCTTCAGATTTTCTAGTACTACAATTGCATAACAGAACTGATTTCATTGTCACAGATTTGGTGCGTTATGCTCAAATTATACACGCAAAAAAAACTGTCACATATCTTAACTTTAATATGTGTAAAGACATATGTATTTTTTAAATTTTTTATTGGAATATCATTGATTCACACTGTTGTGTTATTTTCTGCTATGCAACAAAGTGCATCAGTTATTTGTATAAATATATCTACTCTTTTATAGATTCTTTTCCCATATAGGCCCTCATAGAGTACTGAGTAGAGTTCCCTGTGCTATACAGTAGGTCCTTGTTCGTTATCTGTTTTATATATAGTAGTGTGTATATGTCAATCCATTTGCAGCTACATGGATGGACCTAGAGATTGTCATACTGAGTGAAGTAAGTCAGAGAGAGACAAATATCATATGATATCACTTATATGTGGAATCTAAAAAAATGATACAAATGAACTTATTTACTAAATTCAGGTTTTCTGAATATATGTATCTGAATTCAGGTTTTCTGTTGTCCATTTGTTTTCTTGGGAAAGTCATTCTTTGACTACAGAAAATGTTCATTCCAACAATCTATGATACAAATGAAATCATTTTAGATCTTCTGAAGGTTTCATTTAATTGGTTAAGAATGGATTTGTGCAGGGCTTCCCTGGTGGCGCAGTGGTTGGGAGTCCGCCTGCCGATGCAGGGGACACGGGTTCGTGCCCCGGTCTGGGAAGATTCCACATGTCGCGGAGCGGCTGGGCCCGTGAGCCACGGCGGGAGCCTGCGCGTCCGGAGCCTGTGCTCCGCAACGGGAGAGGCCACAACAGTGAGAGGCCCGCGTACCACAAAAAAAAAAAAAAAAAAAAAAAAAAAATGGATTTGTGCAAAACTAGATCCAGATTCTGGTCAGCTCACTGATTTATTATTTGAGTTTAGAAGCATTACTTCATATCTCTAGGTCCCAGCATCCTCAATGGCAAAATAAAAATAATGATAACACCCATTTTGTAGATTGATTAAAATCTAGAATCCATATACACCACTTACAGTGTCAGGCGTATAGTAAATACCCAGTAAGTATTTGCTATTATCTTAAGTTAGTTTTATTTTTGATAAAAATCTCAAGTACATTTCAGCAATTATGATTTGTAAGAGAATCTTGTCTCCCCTGCACATTTTTTTTTTGTTTCTACTGTTTCTTGATTTGTTCTGTTTTCTTAACATATGTATTTCAGACAGGTAATTTCCACTTAAGTTGCTTTGACGTGAAAAGAACTATTAAAATAATAAATAAACATTAATTTGCCATACAGTTGTAACCTTTAGAGTTAAAATAAATGTGGGAGGCTCAAAATATTAGTGTCTTTGCAGTGAGATAAATAATTCATAATTTTCAGTATAAAAATAAACCTTTTGAAACATCATAAAATAATACCTCTAACATCAACAGTAAGTTTCTTTCCTCTAACTGCATCTTCCCTGTGAAACATCTGATTTTCAGTTAAGATGATTATTGTTCATTTGGGTAGCCAACATATTCTCCTCATCTAGGCTATCATCACTTCTGAATGAGCTTTTAGAATAACTAGTGGTTCTCGGGAATCTTCCAAGACAATTTGTCACCCATCCTGAGAACACAGACAGTGGAGTCCAGAACTACTGCTTTGTGCAGCTGTCAGCCTTCCTGTGAACTATGGGCTGGAGTGGCTGTAGGACCAGCTCTGAATTACTGTCCTATGTCATAGTTACAGAGAGAAAGATTCTTCTCATGGCCTAGACATGCATGTCCAATGTGATAGCCAATAGCCACATGTTTCTATTCAAATTTGTTTCCATTAATTTAAATTAAATTAAATTTTAAATGTGTTTCCTCAGTGGCACTAACTACATTTCAACACCGACTATTCTTGCTCCTACATTTGTTCTTACAATTTCCTTCTCAAACTGGTCTTGATTACTTCTTTGTTGCAGTGTTATTTGTAACTTTATGAAAGTGTGTTAATGAATGTTATTTCCACTTGTGAAAGAATGGCAGAAATATGCTTCATATATGGATTGATGGGACCCAGAGGGAAATATTTGGTTATTTGATTCATGTTTTATATCATGTTGACAGTGAAACTTTTTCTCACCCCTACTCCATATTTGGATATACTGCAGCTCCTCAAAACTCCACTGAGTGAATTTCATTTTGTTTGTAAATAACTTAAGATAGTATCACTACATTAAACTACCTATTTAAAATTTCAAACTGTTTCCCTGAAATATCCCTATTATAGGTTCATAAGATTTCATTTACAATGCTTAATATTAATATCTTGTCCTTTCCATATCTCTTATTATTATAGTTATCAAGAGAATCCATGGGCTGTAAGACTTTAGAGAACAGTACATTTTATACATGCCAAGCAAATGTCCCTCCCTAAATTCTGATGATAAAAGGCCTCCTAGAGGAAGGGTTACATTAAATGTTCAGATGCTATTCTGCTTGGCAAAGAGAGCCAGCTGTTTATACTTGGTGGCATACTGCAACAGAATTATCTCATTTGCAAATCTTGGGATATAGAGATACAGATAAATGTTAGCACGATAAACAAGCAAATGTAGAATGAGTTGTATTCTTAGTATTTAGAGGAAAACTTCATATTTGTGCATATGGAGCTTTGAAAACTTATTTGTAAACATGCCATCTGAGCAACATGACATATAAGGCATTTTGAATACGGCCAAAGCTGTATTAAGATACATCCTTACATAATGTTATACAAACAAATACTTTAACATTCCACATGTATAAAACGTTAATGAGAAAGGTGTTTAGCAGTAGTAACAGAAGTGTGCCTGATGTGTTTTCATAATAAAATGAGTATTTTCTGCCAATCAAGTGTCATAGATAAAGATAATATTACTCTCCCTTAGACCCAAAAGGTCCCCAATCAGTAGGTAAGGACACATTAGGATTTCTTTTGTAAGTTCACTTGGTTCACACATTCACACCTTAGCCTTCACAAAATAGTAAGTTTGGCATTCAAAAGGAAAAAGTATTCATAAGACATTTATTTATGGGTCTAAAAATAGATGTCAGGAATTCAAATGATTAGGTGATAACAAATATTTAAAATACTAGATTCTATTTTAGCCCAATCAATTTTTTCTACTTGGGAGAAGAAAATCCTTCATTCACAGTAAAAAACAAAACAAAACAAAACAAAAAAAAAACTGTTATTTTTCTTTGGAGAGAAATTTATCCTTCACTACTAATAGCTAAACAAGTTAAATTTGTTCTTTTCCCTTTACTGGAAGAGAACCCATTCCCAATCTGTTAATTCATTCTTCTCCCTGCAGCTAGAGCGCTCTTTTAAAAATACAAATCGAATCACATGGAATTCTTAATTAAACACTACAGTGGCTTCCATTGTCCATAAGAAACCTTTAACCTTTAACATGGTCTACAAAGTACTGCTTGATTGATCTTTTCTGCCTCTAAACCTGCATGACACTGCCATGGTGTCTCACAGAGCACCTAGTATACACAGGCACTACATGAATATTGAATGAATGGATAAACAAACAGTGCAACTTTTTTTTTTTCTCAGACAAAAAGCATCCAGAGACAAGAGATGGATGAGTTGCGTACCTTTACCAGAGCACCCTATGTAAAATAAGAACACCTTCATCCCCTTATTCTCTATCTCCTTATCCTGTTTCATTTTTTACAGCATAAATAATACCTTATATTCATTTATGTACATAAACTCCATAATGGCAAAGATGTTGTCTGGTTTGTCCACTGCTACATCCTCTAATGATTTTAAAAGAATTGGAGATCTAGTGGGTATAAGATAAATTTCTGTTAAATTAATGACTGAAGGAAAATTCTGCTCCTTAAGCCCTCACTTGGGTTATGAGTTACATGGTCAGAAAGGTTTTCCAAGACCACCTTGCCTTCAGTCATTATCCTTCTCCCCATCTACCATTCTCCTCTCCAAGTTACCTTCTGAGAGACTCATTTATTTATTCATTGAAAAGATCCTTTTGTTCTCTCCTCACCTTAAAAAATTTCACTGGCACTCCTTGCTTCAGGAAGAAGTTCAAACTGCTTAGCACAGCTGCAGGATGTGGCCCTGGCTGACATCACCAACATGAGCTCCCAACTTCAGCCCACATGTTGCTTGTTACAGCCAGGCTGATAATCTCTCAGTTCTTCTGCATGTCTTTGTGCAAACGGGTACCTCTGGCTACGACACTCTTCCCCCTGCTAATGCCTTTTCACCTGCATAAATTCTTAATTTTCCTGCAGGTGCATGCTTTAGAAGTAACTTCCTCTGGGAAGGCTTTTCCAGACCTCAAACGCTAGGGGAGGTACCCCTGCTTTGTCTGCCTCTAGTGCTTTCGACTTTCCACATTGCACTGTACTTACCCTCCCATAATTTGATTGCTTATTTGTCTGTATTTCCCCTAGATGGCAAGACCCTTTGATGGCAGAGGTGATCGTTGTTCACACCTGGTGGCTGTGCTAGAAATAGTGTTTGCTGAATGAGGACCTGGAGGAAAATAGCTCATAATTCTAAGTCAGCTCCAAATCTCAGGCAGTTACCTTTTAGATTGAGACTGGATATTTTTTGCCTATAGGACCTAAAAACAAAATACTGGGGATGTTATATGGGCTTACAGATTACCACAAAGAGAGAGAGAGTCATAGTTGATCACCTGATTGACCAATGTGTAAAGAAGTTCAGCTTAATTGGAAGACAAACTGACACTGTCCAGAAAGGAATTGAGCTTTTCCCCAGTAAATTTCTTAAGAAGGCCAACTCTCTCTTATCCTGAAACCACACACCTGACTCTCTGCAGAATATTCCATCCAAATTCAATATCACTTTTCTTACACCTATGAAAGTGCAAAAGCTGCAATGAGAAGCAAGCAAATATAGGGCAACTCCAGAAAAACATAGTTAAAAACTTGTAGCAGTAATTTACTGATCAGTCTTTGACTTTCTAGGTAGTATTATCTTTGAGATCAGCTCAGATTTCACCATAATTCCTATTATATTGACATGTAATATTGTTTCTAAGATTGCAACATTATAACATGTCAGAATGGGTAAGAATAGAATACTAGCACATCAAAATCCCTTCTTAAGCTGCACAAAACAAAGCTAAATTCTATCTCCCCTTTTAAGATGATTTAGACAAGCTGATGTGGCATTGAGAGAAGCTGTGTACATTTTCTCTATCACAGCAGCAATGGGAAGACAATCTCCTCCTCTAATCTGACGATAACAATTTATTATCATAAATCAAGAACTGCCTTAGGAAGCAACTGGAAATGTTGACTAATTACTGAGAGAAAGAATGCTTTAGCATCAACTGAGCCAAAACTCAAATATTCATTATGAGATAGATGGATATAAGTTTCCAGGTAGACACAATCTGATATAATTCTCTAACATGTTTTTAGTTTTGGGAGAGTTCCTTGCCTCTCTTAACCTCAATTTCCTCATGAAAATGAGGATAATAATGTCTGCCTCATTGGTTTATTGTGTAAGTTCAGTTAGGTAGGAAACATAAGCACTTAGCACATAATTGGCACACAGTAGCTCAGCAATAATTGGTTGATATGCTATATAGGTATTTTTTACAGTTTCCCAGTCAAGCATATGCTAATTTCATTAAAAAAATGGTCCTTGATTTTCTTCCCCCTTTGGTCTTAGCTGTATGAAAAGGGTGGAGAGGAGAGTGCAGTAAGGAAGGAATGAGAGCATGTGGCATAAGGGTGGAAGAATAATGGGGAACCCAGAATGACTTTTCTACATTCAAGATCTGACCAGGGCTTCCCTGGTGGCGCAGTGGTTGACAGTCCGCCTGCCGATTCAGGGGACACGGGTTCGTGCCCTGGTCCTGGAGGATCCCACATGCCGCGGAGCGGCTGGGCCCGTGAGCCACGTCCGCTGAGCCTGCGCATCCGGAGCCTGTGTTCCGCAACGGGAGAGGCCACAACAGTGAGAGGCTAGCGTACCGTAAAAAAAAAAGAAAAGAAAAAGATCTGACCAAATGGGCTTGAAAAAGTGAATGTCTTCCTTTAAGAAGGTGACTATAGAATGAGGAACGTTTTAAAGAATTTTCCATGATTTAAGCCAACAGACTATACGAAGGGCTTGCTGTACTTGAAATGCGTCAATTTCTGTGAGCTATCAGCACAGAGAATAGAGAATCAACTCTATTTGGCTAACAAGTATCTTCTAGAATTTGTAATGAAGATTAAATTAGATAATATGTAATGGTTCTATATAACTAGTTTCCAAAGATGGTGCCCCAATGAACCATTCCGCCTGTTAGTCATGCCCTCATGTAGTCCCCTCCCCTTGACTGTAAGCTGACTGTGACTCACTCTTGACAACAGAATGCAGAGAAGGTGATTCTATGGTCATAATGAGCAGAGGTTAGGTCAGAAGAAGCCTTGCAGCTTCAGACTCAGCCTCTTGGAACACTCACTCTTGGAATTCTTCCTCTCAGAAAACTAAACAAGTGCGATGAAGCCCAAGCCAAATGAAGAGGCCAATGAAGGTACTCAAGCTGAAATCCCCAGCTGAGTTTTAAGCCAACAGCCAGCATAAACCACCAGTCTTGTGAATGAGCAATCTTGGAAGCCCAGCACAGCTGAGCATTATTTTGACTGCAGCTCCAACCGGCATTTGACTGTAACTGCGTGAGATGTATCAACTAAGAACTGCCCAGCTGAGCCCCAAACAAGTCAGAGAACCTTGTACAATAATAATAAATTACTGTTTAAGCATCCTGAGTTTTGGGGTCTTTTTTTTTAATGCAGCAAAAGATAACAGGAACTGATGCTTATCAAAGCTCTTGACATAGAGTATAGGTATAAATAAAATCAGTTTGGTTGGTTCAAGGAGAGATTATTAGAGTTTTTAATTTTGAATCAACTGCTATCCAATGATGTCAAAAGCTTGGTATAGATTAGTGATATAGTATGACAGCAATCCAAGATGAATAATGCATTTTAACTTCTTTAAAATTAAGATGCATCTTATAATCAATGAAATTGTACAACTGACATCTTTTTCTTTTTTCTTTCTTAGAAATACTGAAAAATGCACCATATAGTTGATGGCATCTTACATACAAAATACCATATATTGGATCAATAGCCTAAAAGATTCCCATTTGGGTCAACATCCTCAGAATTTCCTGGAGAGTCATTTTTAGTAAGTTTCTTGGTCTGTGTTAAATCGGCAGAATATCTTGGAGCAGGATCCAGGCATTTGCATCTAAAGCTTTCCAGGTGATCCTTTTGTGTAACAATATCTGAAAAATATGGATCCAGGTAGCAAAATCTTTGTACTAGTTTAGAAAACTAGGTGACCAGACCCCAATTATTTTAGCTCCCCAACGATATATGCACATTAAGTTAATTGGCAATTGACTTTTGACATTTGTAAGGTAGTGAACTGAGTGATTCAGTGAAGAGACATAAAAATACTCCTACAGTTTCTTTTGAAAACTCCATAAAGTATAATTTCTATTATATTGCACAATGAGATACTCATTGTAGCAATTATAATAATGACCTCCTTCTTCTTGCTACATAGTTTTTATCTGTTATTGTTGTTTTAGTTATTCAGTTGTCTTTATGACATCGATTCTAAGCTATCTCAAATATGTATGTTGCATTATGTTTCAATTTTAAAAGATTTAGATAATTATAATTACCAATGTCATATTTTAATTAATTACATTCCCTGGAGAGAATGTGAAAATAATTCTTAAATTGAGATAAACAATACTCTAAAATTTGGTATAAAACTGCACAAATATGATTTCTCAGTATTGAAATTTTTCTTTCATGTTTGACTTGCACAGGGAAGCATACTTCTTGTTTTGCAAACACGAAACAGTTTACCTCCAGCCATATTTGCCTATCGCTTAGCTCTTTAACTCTCTTTCCCTAGAAATGCAAAAATTGTTGAGTCAATTGTGAAATTAAATTTGACATTTCACACCCTGATAGTCATGTAGCTAGTTATTTGTGGCTTCTTTTTGTACTCTAAAGTGCAGCTTGGAGGCAAATACACTTTGAAGGTGCCATAGCCTTCAGCAAATTTGGTAGTCAAAACTTCCATTTGGTTGAATAATTAAAACCACTGAAATATTTTTATAGAATTGCAGTCATCTCTTTCCATTTCATGCAAAATTCATCTTCCAAAATTTTATTTTTGGGATGGTTTGCTTAAATTCTAACTTTGAGAACATGGGGACAAAAATATATGTTAATAAAATTGTCGAGTGAATGCTGCTTCACACGGTGGCAGAAAAGGAGAGCAGATTGCATAACAATCAGCTTTACCTTATGGCATTATACACAGAACTGCATTTTGTATAGCAATTCAAATTCAATAGTTATTCAACAAATGTTTATTCAGTAAGCTCTGTAAATAGAATAAAATTCTATGTAGGTATGAATATGCTGCAATAGATAGAATCCGCTTATGGTAATACTATAGAAGTTGAATTTGCAATTTTATTTTTAACTGGAACCACTTTCAATAAGAAACAAAGGAAGAAAATTCACATTAGAAAAACAGATATATCCAGGGATCAAATTTCATTTGAACTACACACTAAAATATACCCAGAATATTTGTGATTTTTGTACAAGAATTAACATGTTATCTATTACAAATATCCACTGTCTTTTTCTGACTGTGAATTTGAATGCTACTCTTCTTCCAAAAGCTATTATTTTTAAGCAGTAGACGACAGTTGAAATTCTCCTATTCATCTGACTTTAGGTAAAATAAACTTTTTTTGCATTATTTCACATTGCATGCAAGATTATCCACTAAACTAATGCCATTCCAAATCAAAGGAATTTCCTTTGATGATGACCAACATTAACTGCTAACTATTTGAACTGTCATAGCCCAAGGAAAATGTATCTCCAGGATTACTGAGCCAGGGCAATAAAAATGCTCCATAAAATTGGGATAAGTGACTAACAATATCCGATAAAAGAGCATTTCAATCCTTTGAATCATAAAATATCAACAGGACAACTGCTGGAACAACTAAATAACTCTTCCCATCATAAAACAGTATGTTCATCAATTATCTTCTGCATTTCTGCAGTTTTATTATTTTTCCTTCCTCTAGTAGAAGTAGTGGATGGACCACTGGTAGTAAAGGTAGTGGTTGTATTTACAGTTATAATAATAGTAGTCAGAACTACCACTTATTGAGCATATACTATATCCTTAACATTAGCTTAAGCGCATTATTCCATCTATGAGGTTATGAAAATTGCTTAAGTTTCTGTAGCTATTAAATGAGAGAGAGAGGGGGGTGATGAACTCACAGTTTGACTCTGAAATATTCACCTTTACCAAAATAAGCCCTATGCAAGTATTATGGATTTGTCTATAAACTTAGTTTTAAGAAACTTCACCAAAAAGACCATGAATTTTATGAAAATTTAACATATTCTGTCTTACACAGAATATGTTTATGATATGTAATTACTTTGTCAATAATTTTAAGTGATCCATAGTTGTGTATGATAGTATTACCCCCATTTTACCCAATATTTTTAGTGGTCAGTTCTCAGTATTGTCAGGCCACTGTAGGAATTATAGGCCTACATGAAAACTAAAGGGCAGAGTCCATTGAACTAGGAAGAGAATGAGACACAGTCAAGTGAAGGAGGAATACAGGTGTCAGAATCAAGTTTCCAAGAAAAAGACTACTTTATCTAGGGAAATAGTCTGAAATGTAAGTATTCACGTTTTAGGACCTCAGATTCTCAGCCAATTTACCGGACAGACTTTACAGATATCTGTAAAGAGCAGCTGTCTCAATTTGACCAAAGTAAATAAATCACAGTAAATGACAAAAGTAAATAAACCAAAGCAGGTAAATGTGGTCCACAAATACGTTTACCTACCAAGGATCTAACACCTGATCCATAGTAGAAGAGGCCAAACCAAACCCCAAAAAAGGGTCAGGTGAAGCAGAGAATAAAGTACAACTTTCTGCAAATGCTTGACTGACTCACAAGATAATGTGTATTTTCAATTCAAAAAACATGATTCAGTAAGATGTGTCCAAACAAGCTAAATTATTGAAGAGAACTGCGAAGTCTGCATATGAAAAGGTGCACATGAACCTTAAAAATGCTTTTGTTGCATCATTTAGAATAGTTATAAATGTCAGGTACTGTTCTTAAGAGTAGCATTTGCAAAATAATGTTTGCCAAAGTTCATGTGACTCTTCCTCTGAAAACCGTAGGCAAACTTCCTTTTACACAAAGTTGTGTGTTCCCTTAATGAAATACTGTAACTGATACTAGTATAACTACTATTTTTGTTGTTCTTACATAAGAGGCTTGAATTAGTATATGTCTAGGATGTCTTAAATACATATTTCATATTTTTATGACCAATATGATTGTCTCATAAGGAAATTACTTTAATTACTTTAATTGTTTGACAAACTACTGAAAGTCACTCCAACTGTTCATGGAGTATCCATTAAACATTCAAAAACATCACTTGTTCAAAGTATTTTAATTTTCTTTTCCTATTGAAAAATGCTTTGGGTACATTTAATACATTATACATTCCTCATTCTACTATTCATTGACAAAATAATTTTACTAACTCATAGATTAACTCTGCTATTACTATTTTGTAGTTTATATTGAAATTAAGAAATTTCAGAAAATATATTCAAGACAAGCATATACTTAACATACTCTGTTTTTTTTTTTTTTTTTTGCGGTACGCGGGCCTCTCACTGCTGTGGCCTCTCCTGTTGCGGAGCACAGGCTCTGGATGCGCAGGCTCAGCGGCCATGGCTCACGGGCCTAGCCGCTCCGCAGCATGTGGGATCTTCCCGGACCGGGGCACGAACCCGTGTCCCCTGCATCGGCAGGCGGACTCTCAACCACTGCGCCACCAGGGAAGCCCTTAACATACTCTGTTTTTAAAAATAAAAATGACGAATAAAAATCCTGCATGATAAAATGAACGTATATTGTTGGAAGGAAAGGTAATGTGAAATAATATATAATAATTGAATGGGTGGGTTCAAATAAGCAGAAAATAGTGGTGCCAGATGCAAACGTTCATTAAGAAAGGATATGCTGAAAAAGAGACTAAATTATATAATTTGCAAACACTAGTACTTTTAACACTTATGAAATTTGAGTGCATTTAAAGTGATATTATATAGGACATTAATGTTGTGAATTTTGTTTTTTATTTTTATAGGAGTAGAGTTGCTTTACAATGTTGTGTTAGATTCTACTGTACAGCAAAGTGAATCAGCTATACGCATACATATATCCTCTCTTTTTTGGATTTCCTTCCCATTTAGGTCATTGCGGAGCACCGAGTAGAGTTCCCTGTGCTTTATGGTAGGTTCTCATTAGTTATCTGTTTTATACATAGTATCAATAGTGTATATATGTCAATCCCCATCTCCCAATTCATCCCACCCACCCCTTCCCCATTGGGATCTGAAATTTCTGAATTCCAACATAAACTACAAAATATGGTTTCCTTTGTTGTACAAAAGCTTTTAAGTTTAATTAGGTCCCATTTGTCTTGGTTTTTATAAAAATCAAACTTTTAATAAAATTTTTAGATAACTGTAAATTCCCATGCAGTTGTAAGAAATAACACTAAGAGATCCCATTTACCTTTACCATTTCCCCCCAAAGGTAACATCTTGCAAAACCACAGTACAATATCATAACTGGGATATTGACATTGAAAGTCAAGATACAGAGCATTTGTGTCACCACAAGGATCTCTCACGTTGCCCTTTCATAGTCACACCCACATCTCTCTCACCAGTCACCTCCCTGCCCTGTCTTCTTAACTCCTGGGAACTACTAATCTGTTCTCCATTTCTATAATTTTGTCATTCCTCAGTGTTATACAAAAATAATCATTCTGTATATATATCTTGGGGATTGGCTTATTTCACTCAGCAAAACTCTCTGAAGATTCACCAAAATTATTATATTTTATCAATGTTCTTTTGTTTATTACTGAGTAATATTCCAAGTATGGATGTATCACAGTCTAATGAACTATTCACCTATTGGAGGTCATGTGCATTGTTTCCACTTTGGGACTATTATGAATAAATGTACTATAAGCATTTCTGCAGAGGTTTTTGTGGGACCATAAGTTTTCGTATTTCTGGGATAAATACCCAGGAGCACAATTGCTGGGTTACATGGAAGTTGCATAGTTAGTTTTTAAAGAAACTGCCTAGCTGGCTTCCAGAATGGCTGTTCCATTCTATATTCTCACCAGTAATGTTGAATGATGACTCAGTTTCTCCACAACCTCACCACTATTTGATGTTATCATCATTTTTTAAACCATTTTAATATGTATATAGTCATATATTATTGTGGTTTTATTTTTTCCAAGATATTTCTATGCTCCATTAAGGTGAGTTCTAATTTATCATTATTTTTTATTTGAGTATAATTGCTTTAAGATGTTGTGTTATTTTCTGCTATACAACAAAGTGAATCACGTGTATGTGTGTATATATCCCCTCCTCTAGGACCTCCCTCCCACCCCTCCACGTACCACCAATCTAGGTCGTCACAGAGCACCCAGCTGAGCTCCCTGTTCTACACCACACGTTCCCACCAGCTATCTGTTTTACACATGGTAGTGTATTTATGTCAAACCTCATCTGCCAATTCATTCCACCCTCCTCTTCCCCCACTGTGTCCACATTCTCTACATCTATATCTCTATTCCTGTTCTGGTATTTGGTTCATTTTTACCATTTTTCTAGATTCCACATACATGCGTTAATATTCGATATTTGTTTTTTCTCTTTCTGGCTTATTTCACTCTATATGACAGACTCTAGGTCCATCCACATCTCTACAAATGACCCATTTTTGTTCCTTTTTATGGCTGAGTAATATTCCATTGTATATATGTACTACATCTTCTTTATCCATTCATCTGTTGATGGACATTTAGGTTGTTTCCATGTCCTGGCTATTGTAAATAGTGCTGCAATGAACATTGTGGTACATGACTCTTTTTGAATTATGGTTTTCTCAGGGTATATGTCCAGTAGTGGGATTGCTGGGTCATATGGTAGTTCTAGTTTTAGTTTTTTAAGGAACCTCCATACTGTTCTCCACAGTGGTTGTATCAATTTACATTCCTACCAATAGTGCAAGTGGGTTCCCTTTTCTCCAAACCTTCTCCAGCATTTAGTGTTTGTAGATTTTTTGATGATGGCCATTCTGACTGGTGTGAGGTGATACCTCACTGTAGTTTTGATTTGCATTTTTCTAATAATTAGTGATGTTGAGCATTTTTCATGTGCCTCTTGGCCATCTGTACGTGTTTTTTGGTGAAATGTCTGTTCAGGTCTTCTGCCCATTTTTTATTTGGGCTTGTTTTTTGATATGGAGCTCCATGAGCTGTTTGTATATTTTAGAAATTAATCCTTTTTCTGTTGTTTCATTTGAAAATATTTTCTCCCATTCGGAGGGTTGTCTTTTCTTCTTGTTTATAGTTTCCTTTGCTGTGCAAAAGCTTTTAAGTTTCATTAGTTCCCATTTGTTTATTTTTGTTTTTATTTTCATTACTCTAGGAGGTGGGTCAAGAAAGATCTTGCTGTGGTTTATGTCAAAAGAGTGTTTTTCCTATGTTTTCCTCTAAGAGTTTTATAGTGTCCAGTCTTACATATAGGTCTTTAATCCATTTTGAGTTTATTTTTTGCATATGGTGTCAGGTAGTGCTCTGATTTCATTCTTTTACATGTAGCTGTCCAGTTTTCCCAGCACCACTTATTGAAGAGGCTGTCTTCTCCATTGTATATTCTTGTCTCCTTTGTCATAGATTGGGTGACCATAGGTGAGTGGGTTTATCTCTGGGCTTTCTATCCTGTACCATTGATCTATATTTCTGTTTTTGTGCCAGTACCATACTGTCTTGATTACTGTAGCTTTGTAGTATAGTCTCACTGTGGTTTTAAACTGCATTTCCCTAATAGCTAATGATGTTTAACATCTTTTCTTGTGTTAATTTGAAATCTGTATGACCTCTTCAGTGAAATCTTTACGTTTGTCCATTTTCTAATTGGGTTGTTTAATTTTTAACTGTTGAGCTTTGAGGGTACTTTATGTATTCTAGATACCAGCCCTTTGTTTAATATGTGGCTTACAAATACTTTCTCATGATATATAGCTTACCTTTTCATGCTCATAACATGGTCTCTTGTAGAGAAAAAGGTTTAAAAATTTTTAAGCCCAATTTACCAGTTTTTCCTTTTATAGATCATGTTTTTTCACAGCAAGGGCCTAGCCCTAGATCCCAAGGATTTGACTCCTTTTTTTTAAATGTTGCATAGTTTCACATTTTATATTTTAAATTTATGACCCATTTTAAGGTAATTTTTTTTGTATAAGGTATAAAATTTAGTTCATTTTTTCACCTATAAATGTCCTCTTGCTTTAGCAACTATGTTTTGAAAGGGATATCTTTCCTCTATTAAATTGCTTTTGTACCTTTATCAAAAAGAATGTATACTCTTCTGTTATTGGGTGGAATGTTCTATAAATGTTGATTAGAACCTGTTGGTTGATGGTGTTGTTCAGTTCTTCTGTATAATTACTGTGTGTCTATATAGTTGTTCTGTTAATTGTTGAGAGTGCCCAGAAAGATACAAGGATGAAACACATGCTGTCCAGGATTAGGGCTCATTCAAAAGTCATTGTGCTGTTAGACATAATCATTTTTTTTTTTTTTTTTAGACATAATCATTTTAAGTCATATGTATGTTGTGGCCACTCATATAATTCATAGCATAAAATTTAAAAATATTTCTGAATTATCTAGTGTACCTAGTATATCTGTTATCTTAGCATGGAATTCTATCTTTCACAATCTATACTTTACTTGTGCAATTTGTCTTCCCCCAGTAGAATGTAAATACCATGAATAATCAAGAATTTTTGTGTTTTGGTCTATTGTCACAGCCCTAACAACTAGTATGAGATTTTGCATAGAGTAGACACTTATTAAATATTTGTTAAATGGATGAACAAAATTAAGCAGATAGTTGCCTGATGTCCATAGTAGTTTATGTAATGTAACTGTAAAAAAAAAAAAGTGGTAGTGGGTAAAAAGCTGTGATGGTCTAGCATTAAATGATTAAATAACACCGTATAATTTGTAAATTCAAAAGTATCTTGAAAAACAGTGCAATTTTCAATATTTTTAATTTAAAGTGAATATATCTGTTTACCATTAAGTTTTAGAATTACTTCTCTGAAGTCTCCAAATGGAGTGTGTTAGTTATATGAAAAGAATACTAAAACTGTCTAATATTCTGAGAAGATAATTTTTTACTTCAAATGCATTGTTTTATTTACACTGTATCTCAGAAATAGTATTTCAAGAAAATAGCAATACTGATTTGAATAAGAAAATGCCACTAAATACTTAATTACACTACCAAAGTTTAAACAATACACATTATTTGACTCATCACTTCCATTTATAGAAATCCATCCTACTATCAAAGTTTACAGACAATTTTACAGGGCCATTATAACACTGATTATAAGGGCAAAAATAGTAACCTAAATGTTTATTAAGAGAGGATTGGTTACATAAAATACTGTACACCCATGTTATGAAATACTATTAAATACTGTGTTATGAAATACTATGCAATAGGTTAAAAGAAAGAGGCAAAATGATTTTCCTGTAAATATTTTTCAAGTACCTTAAGTAAAAAAGTAAGGATACAAAAAAGCATATGTATAATGAACCCCTGTATGTTAACAAATATAAGTGTGTATGTTTAAATATGCTTGAATATCAAGAACAAATTGTGGAAAAAATTTTTAAAATTAAATGTGTTAATAATAGTGTTTATCGCTAAAGTGGGATACTGGGTGACAGTACACTTTTACTAATCATTTTTTTAATGTTTCAGTACTGACTAACTTTTTCCAAAGTGCCTTTATTACTCTACGATTTAAAACTAGGTTACAATAAATAAATAAAACATGCATATGCTTTGACACAGCAATTTTGTTTCTAGTAATTTATCCTAAAGAAATAATTAAGGACGTGCATAAAGATTTATGTATATAATGTTCATTGTAGCATTGTTTATTATAACAAAAATGGAAAATAGCCAATCCTGCAATATAAGTGTGGTTAAATAAATTACGCTATATCCGTTTTATGAATATCATGTATTCATTAAAATGATAACTGTGGGAGTTTTCTCCTAAAGTGAGGTATCACTCTTTATTAACAAGTTTTTAAAAAGGGGGTGGTTATGAAATAGTATGTGTAGTAGGCTCACATTTTGATTAAATTTATTCATTTTTTACAGATGTCTGTATGTCAAATTCTTAACTGATTGCCTCTGTTTAGTTGGTCTGTGAATGGTTTTACATTCTTCTTTGCGCATGTAAGCAATTTTTTAAATTTCTGCAATAGTGTGCATTACTTTTAGAGATAGAAAACGTCTTACAAAAAACAATTAATATCATATTTATAAATATGAGAAGTTTTCCTGCATGAGAAGATAAAAGGCTAACAAGTTTTAGTATAAAGTTTACAAATACTGTGCCGCTGGTACAGATTTTTATAAGTAACACGAAAAAGGGTAATTCACTATCCTGAAACAGAGGAAGAAGGAACCAAATCAAACATCTGTCAAGATAAAGTTGAATAAAATCAGGCTCAATGGAGAAAGACTGAGGAACAAAGTCTGAATGAAACACCTACTTTTAAAATATCTACTTTTAAAATATGTAACAATGATGTAGTAAAAATTAATTTTACTTTTATTATTGTACAATAAAAATTTTTAACAATTACCATTTGCCAAATGCTGGCTATGTGATTTTTATGTAATCCTTACAACAGTCCTATAAAATCGACCTTAATATCCACTTTTGGGGATATTCTGCAGATACTGAATTGGGATATCACAGAGGGTTTAAAAATTGCTAAATATATGCAGCTAGTAAACAGTAGAGCTGGAATACAGATTTCTATGAATCCAAATTCAACATACCTTCTTTTAGCTACCTAGCCTGTGATGGTATTTTACTACTTATATTAAATAAACATAATGTCCAGATACGCTCTGGACCTTGGGACATTTGAAGGAATAAATACAGGTAGTGGATACGTGCTAAGGGAAACTGGGATTATAAGCCCAGGTCAATTATAGAAGAAAATAGAATCAGAGGGAAAATTTCATTTTAGTAGTGAGAGGAGTTTAGGCAAAACTTCTAGTAAAGAGTGACTACAGAATAGTATTGAGTCAGAACGGCAGTCAAGGACTTGTTTGGGGCAAATCAATTATTTACCAAGTTCAGCCCTTTCTCACTCACAGGAGAGCAATAGTGAGGAGAATAGAAAAGATATGCCATGGAGAGGCCCTGTTTCTCAGCTCACTGGAATCTGGTGGACACCCAGATAGAATCCCATGACACAGCCTGAGTGGCACCTTGACAGAGGCAGCAATGAGTTGATGAAGGGTACAGGATTGGAATTAGCATTGGTGCTGGTGCGGCAGTACTGAGGAACTATCTGGGCTGGTCAATAAGGCAGGAAAACCACTGGAAGAGGCTCACTGATTGTATGAATGGCTGTCTATGACAGCACACTAGGAAAAAAGGCCAGAGTAGTTCAACTCATCATCATAAGCAGAGCAAAACAGGGAAACAGAGTAGCCTAGAGGATGGGTCCGCTCACTAAATCTTAAATTCCCTCCCCCTCAAAGAGGAATTAAAACTATGAGAATTGTGACAGAACTGTCCAAAGGCCCCTAAAGCGGCTTGGAAAATGTGAGAACGTGAACTAATATCTTTTCTCTGTAAGAAAATAAAACATCATAGACTTTTATTACTTTGTAATATGTAAGTAAATTAAAGATATGAGCATGTTATTGTAATCAAATGATCTCTGTCCCATCGTTGTTTGACTAACCTGTGTGCACGAATATGCTTAGTAATGTTGAAATTTCATAACTTTGTATCCTTTTAGAATTGTCTGTGGATGTTTTCTCCCTATTAACTGTGACTATATGAAATCATTGGTCAAAACAAGTGTCAAACATGTCTCCTCTTTTTACCAGAGCAATTATTCAGTTCCTAAAATTGACCAAGAGCCTCCTTTAATTTCTCTCTTTTGCTCCTCTGTTCTTTCCCACTACTCTCTCTTCCCTTCCCTGAGCCAGATATCCCAGAAAAATAAAAAAAGAAACATCAGTGTCCCTAGAGTTGACAGGGAAAATAAAACACAGCGCATTAACAGCAATGACTCTGAACTACATAAACATATGTGGGAGAAAGGGAATAAAAAGTAATCATATTGTATGTGTTTTTTTTAATTCAGTGACTTTTATTTGAAAGAACGTTATTAAAATCACTCCAGCTCATTGCCATGAACTCTACTTCATAGTTCAACGGTACAATTCACTGTTATATTTTATTCAATGCCAAAAGGTTTTTCAGAGTGGTCTTTTCCTTTTAATTACAACTGCAACCTGACACAGATGGAGTTTTAGAGTCATGTGGAACTCCTTACACTTCTGTTATCATAACTCACTCAGGGATATATATAGTTAGATGCCCCATTTCCCCAGTGGGTGATAACTCTTCCTTCACATATATATTCTGGTGAACCCATTTAAACCCAATACTCAACATGCAGAACTGCTGAACACAGTGGAACTTTAAAAGGCATATCTGTTGCATCAAAACTCATTGTAACCTTTGTAATGTTAATAAATTGCTTTGTTTGTAATCAAGGCTGACTTTCAAAATCCAGGAAGTTGCTTGACTGCTCAAGCTTGGTTAATTTCTGATGGTTGTTAACCCAATCAGTTGACAATAGGTACAGATATCTAAAGACTGATTCTTTTTCTTTTTCCTACAGCAGGAAGCACACATGTCTGCCAGGTTAGGTCAGGTAAAGAAAGCCTGGAGATTAAATGGGAAACCATTTAATGAAGTCTTTGTTTCCATTGAAAACCAACTCAAGAGCTCCTGTCAATGTTTTAATTCAAAATGAGAAGGGCCAGTGTACTTAAGTTATTACAGATGACTCACTTGAGTCTCCTATGTCCGTTCTGCAATGAATGTAAAAAATTCTTTGTGATGGGAAAGGCTGAACAACATCTGAAAGGTTTCATTCATTCCACAAGCATATACTGATTACTTACTAGGTGCTGACCATACAGAGATGACAATGACATGATCCCAAATATACATTGTTCATTTTGGTTCAGCTTGCAATGGTTCATGTTATTTGAGGGTTAAACTCTAAGAGTCGGTGAACCTGCAGAACTAATCAAATGCAAAAAAAAGTAGTAAGTTTAGCCAGGGTTTTGTAATAAAGGGACTAGAGTCGAAGAGTTGTTTCAGTAGATATGTCTTCCTCTAAATTCACTCATTCCTTGCACTGGGTAGACATTTTTCTTTGCTGAGTCTCATCCAACAGCTGCACACATTTACTCTGGCTTCTCTCTTTTAATCAAGGATTTTTATTTAATTATTTTTTCAGGGCCTTCATTCTCTGCATCACAACTGGGTGCCAGGGCCCAGCAGGACTCTGAATTCAGATAATGTTGGTTGAGGCAATGTAGACATCTTCATGGTTTGAACTACAGTGTTCGTTAAATTTTTGACTGCTTGGATCAGGGAGGTGACACTGTCCAAAGCTGCCATGATTAGCTCTCCCTCCTAGGTTGTAGATCTCAGCTTTAACTTGACTGCCGACTTTCATTTGGTGATAGTAGAACTTCATCTGTTCCAGTAATCCAACAAGTACTGTTTGCATGATGGATCTGGAAACTGGTTGGCAACCTGCCAAGAGAGGACATCCATCCTTGACACTGATTCTGATATCATTTTAGCTGCATAGATCACATCAGTTGCATGCTTTGGTAGTCCTTTGCCCCTTGCGAAGTCTGTCATCTCCATTATGATCATACACAATTTCTTGGTCAGAACAATATCATTGCTTGTATCGTCCATATCTCAATCTCAACATACAGCTTACTCTTCAATTTCTTGAAATCAGCAACTTGCTCAGCACTTTTTTCCTTTTCTGCCTCAGGTGTTTGAGTCATCTTAGCTCCGTCAGTTTTCCCTTTGGTGTGAATGCTGAATGCTGGTGTAACTGTAGACCTCCTGATCCCCTTCCAGGTCAGAAACATCCTTCAGTTCCTCTGGGGTTCAAATAACCATGACTGAACAATTTATATCATGAATTGCATCAAAGATATTCTTCGATATTTCCAAAAATTGATTATCATCAAACACATCCAAAGAGTTTTTACTTAAGACTTCCAAGGCAATACTCACTTGTGTTACAAACTCAAGAACTGCATGCAGTACTTGTAAGGATGTTAGCATTTCTCATCATACTTTCAGTAAAAGACCCTGGCTCCTACCTGTCCATTTTCCCTATGACAATGTGAGCAACTCTTGCTGCCCATCCTCTGATAGCACCTGCAGAATGGTCTAAATTATCAGCATCCTGGTCTCTCAAGGCTATGGTACATCTTCTAGGATATGACTCTGAGATTTAACTTTTATAACTGAGGAACACCCAGATAAAAGAGATGCATATGGTAAGGTCTGGGGAAAGGGTACAGAGCTTCCATGACCTCTCCAGGTGCACCATTCTCCCCAGTTCTCCATGTATTCGCCAGCCAGAAAGCTCTGTTATATCTGTCTTAATGCTATGAATTCCTAATCACCAGCAAGAAATACTGTATAGTTACCTTTCAGCAGCAGCAGAGACAGAGATATATATTTCGGATCCATGGGTGCAGAGATGGGATTTAAAACCTTAGGAAAGAATTAGATCACCAAGGGAAAAAGTATAGAGGAGAAAAGTCCATGGACAGAGTACTCGAGACCTAGAAAAGAAGACTGAAAACTAACAGGCATCAAGACAGAAGAAGAATTAAGAGAAAGGGAAGTAAATGTTTCAAGGAGGAGAGAGTGATCAACTAGAGCAAATGCTACTGATGGATAAAATAAGATGAAGGGTGAGAACTGGCCATTGCTTTTAGCAATACAGAGCTTGCTAATCAAGCAAGGGTTCTTTTCAAATAGAAGAAATATCAGCATATTTGTGTGCGAATGGTAGTCATCCAATAGAGAAAGAAATCTGAGGATATGATGAGCGAAGAGACAGTTGTAATTCAGTAGACAAGAAAGCCGATATCTAGTGCACAAGAGTAGTACTTGGTGTTAGCTCAGAGCACAGACGACTCATCTGTAGTATCAGAAGAAAGGTAGGGAATATGGGCACAGGTATGGCAGGTGTGTAGCTACCTTGGTGGAAGTTCTCTTCTGATAGCTTCCATTTTCTAATTACAAGGTAAAATCTGAGGTTAAAGATGATGGAAAAAGTATTGGAAGAACTGAGGAGAAAGAAGACATGAAATACTTATTGAGGAGAGTTGGAATGGGAAGTGACTTGGGAAATACAGAATGATTACTGCAACTCTCTAAGGGCCTCTTGAGGTAAACTACTATTCATTTAAATTGAGACATATGTGTATATATCTGTTGCGCAGGGGAAAGTACAGAGAAAGTAAAGAACTGGATTTAACCAGGGCTGTGGTTTAGCCAGGAGAGTAAAACCAAGTAAAAGAGGGACAGGGGAGTTGATGATATACACAAAGGAGTAACTATCACGGTTGACCATTAGAGTAAAGCTGAGTTAAAAGGAAAGGATACAAGAAAGGTGAGAGACAGTGAAAAATAGTTTAAAAATGGAACAATGGTTTTACTAAGATACTTGAATTGTGGGAGATGACATACTAGAGACAGTAAGCTAAAAAACGCAAAAGAGTGGGACAAAGAAATATTTGTTAATTTACTGAAAATCAGAGACAATAATAAAACACTGCTTATATTTCTCTCAGCTTGTTTCTCTTTACCCCCCACCAAAGTCCTACTTTCCCATAATATTTGCATCAGGAGTATTTTAAAATGAATAAAACAACCCTTTTTGGTGAGTCTATTGATATTTTAAGAGAATAAATTTCATTAAAGGACCTGAGAGGATCCAAATGCCCAAGCTACAGCAGCACATGCTTAGAACTACGCAAACAAACATATTAACCAAAACAACACTGAGATATCTTTTCTGACCTGTCACTGTGTGTATCTGAAGTCAGTAAGGCTTTTCTCTACAGATGAATTTGCATCTTTTAATCTTATATTTAAATGGGATTTGAAAGTTCCTTTTCTATTGAATTGTCACTTAATCTAACTAATCCAGTTATTTTATTTTATTTAATTAATTTATTTATTTTTTGCGGTACGCAGGCCTCTCACTGTTGTGGCCTCTCCCGTTGCGGAGCACAGGCTCCGGACGCGCAGGCTCAGCGGCCATGGCTTACGGGCCCAGCCGCTCTGCGGCATGTGGGATCTTCCCGGACCGGGGCACGAACCCGTGTCCCCTGCAACGGCAGGTGGACTCTCAACCACTGCACCACCAGGGAAGCCCTAATCTAGTTATTTTAAAGATATATCCCTTTGCTGTGCATTACAGCTTTGAAATTAATTAGTATCCAGATTCACTGAAGTGCACCTTCTGTGTAAAGTGAATGTAAGAAGGATTAATGTACAGGCAGGGAAGATCACTTGTGGAAAATGTGGCACTTACAAGCTTATTGCATTCAGCTATGCCAAAATTTCAGTCTAGCTAGTTCTTGATTAAAGGGCTTTTAAGTTTTAAAACTGGCCTTTCACAGTCAGACAGGGACAATATATACAAATATATTTCCCTTTCTATGTTATTAAGAATATATATATATATATATATATATCTCTCTCTAAGGTTGTAGGACTTGTGCATGAGAAGGAAGAAAATAATATAGATATAAACACTTAGATGGTCATAATAAGGCAATCTTTGAATTACGGGGCAATAGAGTCATCTTCCTTTTAAATTCAGCTACCTTCAGCTATTCAAATAAGGAAAAACTGGAAATCTATGTTGCCAGGTAGTCCCTGGTCTATGCCACCAGGTACCAACTACCTGACAATGTTCGTCAGAGTCTGAGCCATACTATGCATCAGCAGGGCCACAGTGTGTAAATTAATCCTTTCACTCACAAGTTCAATAGTATTTCAGTCTCCTGCAAAAACCCAAGATCAGCCATCCCTGACAACTGGTGAGAGATACGTAGTTACCAATTACAAAGTACAATATTGCCTTTGCATTGAATAGGCTGCCTTCCCCAGTCCTCACTTAACCTCTGTCAAACAAAACTGTCTGGTCTAAGTAGTATAGAACAATAATTGGATAGGCATAAGGACAAAAGAGATGTGTTATCCAGCTGCATCATTTGGCAAGCCAGATGAACTTACACATGTGAGTCTTCTTTTACAGCTTTCTGAAGCCTCAATCTATAATAGTAAAGTCACCAGAAACGAAATGCATAGATGAGAAAACGGAAAGGTTTATTGTTCCACGTGCTATAAACTGTAAGACAGGTAAACGACACACTAAACACTCATATCATATTTTCAACAGCTATTTATTGACCAACCAGCATCAGTTAGAGGGTACGGAGCCTTCAAAGTAAAGTAATAAAGGGGGCAAAAACAAAAATAAGTTATATGCAGGAAGAAAATGATGCTTGCTAAATAGAAGTATTGTGGATAATTTCCTAAAGGGAATTGAGAGGATTTAGACAAGCACCAATAGTATAAAGAAAGATGGGGAGACGGGAAGGTGGGTGGAACATTTGGATGCAGAAGTCTAGAGGCTGCTTGTGGGCAATGGTAATATTCACTATGGCAGTACCATAAGGTTTACTAAGAAATGAGGCAGATTGGGCTATATGTATATGTATAGACCACTGGCTCCTCTAAGTGGCATCGAAAACCTCTGGGGGTCTCTAAGATTATTCCAGGGAATCTACAAGGACAAAACAATTTTCATAATAATATTAAGATGTCATTTGCCTTTTTCATTCTCTCATGAGTATATGATGGCATTTTCTAGGGGATACATACCATGTAATACCTCAACTGACTGAATGCAGAGCAGATATGAGAAACCAAATGTCTTCTATAAATCCTGACATTAAAGAAATTTGTAAAGAGACTGTGGGAAAATGAGACTCTTGTTTCATTGGAACTCTTGTTTCCAACTATTTTTTGTTGTTTTGGGAAACAGCATTATTTTTCATAAAAATATTATCATTGTTAAACTTGTTATATGTTTATTGTTTTCGTTTTTAAATGTATTCGAGCCACATTACAATTTCTGTTTTAATTTTTTAATACAGTTAATATGAATGCAACCTATATTAACACAATCATGTTTGGATATTCAACGATTTTTAACAATATAAAATGGTCTCTGGAGCAAGTGTTTGTGGAATGTTGGTAGAGATGAAAGAATCTGGGTTTGCTCCCTAAGGACAGGGTGAAGAGGAGGTGGTCACTGGAATTAATTGAAAATGAGAAGACATGATCAGAGTTTAGAGCTTTGCCATATTTACCTGCTATATTTCACTGCAAAATCTGTTTTGCAGTACTTATAAATTTGCCAGTTTAGCTTTTGTAAACAGTTTTCCTTCTATGTTAAAGAACAGGCAACATTTGCATTAGGCACGTCTTGCATCCCAATTCTTGGCCCTTCTTATTTCAGCTACTGCTGTCTTCACCAGCCCTGCACAGGCTTCCACTATTTTGCCTGGGAGCCACCAGACTCCTTGGCTCAGGCCTGAACCGTCTACATCACTCTTTCCTCCTGGGCTTCTCTGAGCTATAGTGTGGGGAGCCCACAGGCACCCACTTTGATCTCACAACGTGCCCACCCAGAAATTTACAGCACTACCATTGAACAATGAATGATGAGGACCAATAAATAAACGTTTCCACCTTTTTTGCACCTGAGTGGAAACTTCTAAAACATGTTTCATAAGGTTTCTCACGAGGTGCCAAGGGAACCTACTGGAACCTTAATAACCCATCTTTGTTTGGCTTTTCCTCCTTCCTGGCTTTTCCCCCTCTCTATTCCTCACTTCCACTTCCTGGGATGATGTTTGCAAATAAAAACAACTCTTTGCTTCAGTGTCTGCTTTGGGGGAACCCCAAGCTAAGATAATATTCAACTAAATTTTCTGTCTAAAAATCCAAGTACTTTCATGTCACATGAATCCAAATCCAATCTGTTTCCTGTTAGTGAAAACGAAAAAGTGCCATGGAAAGTATCTATTTGTTATATTTGTAGAGCAAGATATACAAATGTAAAATTGATCTTTGATAAATAACACTCCCATGTATAGTTTTGCTTCCATGTTTTAAATAAAGACAAAGTAATATGTTGACAATATAGTGGTTCAGCTGTAAAATGGAACCATTGGTTAAGTTAAGGTTCTACTGGGTACCAGAAAAATTATAACAAAATTAAGAGTACTCAATGGACCAGAAAAATAAAATATTTTAAGCTTTTAAGATCCTTCTCCATAACAAGACTGAAGAATAACGGTCAAGAATCTAATTTATTTCCCAGTGCCTTAGAATTTTGCATACTCTTTTTCTTCTTAGCAGAAGCATTTCTCTTATGAATTCAGTTTCATGCCACCCCATTATTACCATGTAGGGACATCTCATAGGTCATCATTAACTTCCAGAATCTCCTCTGGCAGAAAGCCGCCTTCTCCGGATTTCCACTCAAGGTTTTGGCCCCATGTGAGTACGCTGAGCATACTTAGAAGAAATCAACTCTCCCAGTTGTATTAATAAGTCAGAGACTCTGACCTTCTCATATAACACATCCTGCTTAGTAATGATTAAATAACTATGCAGGGAAGTTTGATGCCCTCTTGGTAACCTACCTCGCACATATTGTTGGCCTTGTGGTCAAGGCTGACATAATTTTAAATATAATCACTGCTTCCTCAAGAATTATTATTCCATTTGCTTGTTCTACTTATTCATTACATACAAATCTGACTACCTATTGCTTGAAATATGCAATTTGGGGAAACATAATAGAAAATAAGCCTCAAATTTGTCCTTTCTAATTATCTGCAAATGTCAATGTTCCTCAAAATATTCTTCCTGTTTAAGTATAGATTTTGTAGATTCTCTGGTAAATTACAAACTAGCATAAGAAATCCTCAAATAACATTTCCTCTTTGAAAGCTTACTTGACTGTATCTACGATACAAGCACAGGCAGGTTTTAATACTTCTGTTCTCCTCTTTAACATACCAAGTTGTATCACATTTTATTACCTGTACTGAGTAACACATTTGTCTGTCCCTTTAAGTACTCTGGTGGCAGACCTCGTGCCATATACACTTCTGCATGGTCCATGTATATAGCCTGGTGCCTAACACACAGAAAATGTTAAATAAATAAACGAATGTATGAATGAATGTATGAAGAATACATCAATTGATAACTAATGAATATGTGAGTGAAAGAACAAATAAACGAATAATTGAAACAAGTAGGTTCAATAGAGTACAAGGGTCAGAATTCCAGAAGCACAATGGAAAAGTCCAGACCAATTAAGGATTTTTTTTTTTTCTCTTCTTTCAATTCTCATTTCAGAGTATAAATTGTTTCCGATTTAGTGGAAATGGAAAAAGATTTTTCACGGAACTAATTTTTCTATATTAAAGTTCTTTCTGACTTTAATGAAATATCCTCCCTAAGCTCGTCTTTTGCCCTCCTCTCTCTCTCAGAAGTGAAGCAGTGAATGCTCAGCTCACAGGCTTCACAGCTCTATTTTTAATGCTTGCAGTAGAGTCAGAGACATACATTAAGAATTTTTTAAAGTCTTATTATCATTAAATCCAACAAACTGTTGGAGGGAAAGGATTGTTCTGATCAGAATTATACTAATTACTTGCATATAATCAGGGATCTGCCATTACGGCAGCTTTGTGTGCTCTTACAACTTTTCATTCTCTGCTGGATGCCGTATCTCTACCTTTGTGCTTGTGTGCTTTAAACAGTGGTGTCCTCTACTCTAAACGCTGAGATTCAGAGCTTTAGAAGCAGGTGTATGTAAGATAACAGGAGAATGAGAGTCTCCTGATTAAGATTGTTATGTAGAAGCAGTACGAGTTTTATTCGCCGATCCTTCTTTTGTTTTCTTCTTTGTTTCCTGGTAAGGTCAGTTACTTTGGGCGTTGCTGGCATGGCACGAGGTAAACCACATGACAGCTCTGGTAAATTTACTTTTCTTGTCATTGGAAATAAGAATTTGCTTTTGGCCTTTTGTCTAGAACTATTTCACTTTCTTAGAGCTTTAGAAATCATCAATCATATACATATCACTTGGATAGCCAGCTTGACAGTTTGGATGGGCCATTATTGTAGTTTAAATTTCATTTTTGGAAGATTTCATTTGACATTTCAGACTTATTATGCTACCTTGAAAGCTGCAGCTCCATAGGGCTCCGCCTTTGATCTCAGGTTATCATTAGCTAATGCCAATGATCTACGGCGTCCCCCTTGTGTGCACGTGAACTCAAAACACTTGTGAAATTCCATTTCATTATGGCTCTTTTTTCATCAGTAATTATATTGGACAGTTGGAGAGCAGTCTGTACATATTACAGAAACTCTCCCAATATAATTTCATTAATTATTAAGATGAATAACAATTAGAAATTACAGTTGTGTTTGATTAAGGATAAATAATAAAGTTATGATTAAAGTGATACTTCGTTTTCATAAAAATTGAAAGGAGGAAAAGGAAATGCAGACTAGGGAGTCCCTGCTTTCATTTCTTTGCTCTTTTGCTGCCACTGAAAAGAATTTCTGTAGCTGCATTAAACCAAGACACAGTGTGACTGTAATTAACACTATTATAAGAAAAGCTCATTTATAGTTTTACTTTGTTTTCAGCAAAGCTTCTATAAAGAATGTATTAAAGAAGAATGAGGCAAATGGTCATTTTAACAAGGTATCCACAAATAGCTTTTCTGTGAAAAGAATTCTGCTTCAGTGTTTTGAAAATATCAAGTGGCTCACAAAAAACATACACTTAGTAATGGTGTAAGGCATTGCATATATTATAAAACGTATACTAATAATGTAAGTTATTATTAAGAAATAAGTATTCATATGCTTATGTATAAGCCAGAAAAAGTATTCTGATTTGTGGTTATATATTCTGACATTTAGAAATAATTTTTCCTTATCTTTTCACTCATGTATCTCTGAATTCCCTCTAAATAAATAAGAACAATTGGGTTTGAACTGACAGGGTGAGAGGATGCTTTCCTGGAAATACTGATTCAGTGACATATATAGCATTGTTGGTTTCTTGTGGTGGTATCCTCTAGGTGCTAGAAATCTTTTTTTATTCTCTTCGAATACCTTGAAATCACAACATGCCTCTGGTATTTCTTCCGTCTATTATGTAAATAATTGTTATTTTATTCACCAGTCTATAATGCTGCTTATGATTCCCTTCATAATGCCAACTGATTGCCATCAAACACTCACCAACCGCTCATTTCATGCTCAGTAGACTACACTGTCTCTTTCAAGTTACCTTACACCTCAGTCAAACCTTTTCTGTGCATCGTTGGACAGATTTGCACTATCAAATTTACATCTTATTTTATTTCTTGATGTGTTTTCATTTTGGGTCAGGGATGTTTTTCAGAGAACAAAATAAATGACAGAGAGCTGTAGTGGGAAAACAATGCATCGGAGAATACTCTCTGCTCAGTGTCTAGAAAAGTGCTATTTGGCTGAGAGCGTTTGCAGCACAACTCTAATGCTCAATGGCCAAACGGATACCTTCTGCCTGCTGCACCACCTCTCCTGGGCTGAGAATGCGTGACAACGCTCAACACGTGCATGGGGTGTGTGTGTGTGTGTGTGTGTGTGTGTGTCTGTATACACACAAGCATATGTTAACAGTGCGCCACTATATGTGTATGTTTATATGTCTAAAATAATGTTTTTATTCATCTATTGTATAGAAAAATAACAAATCAGAGATGTATGAATTGAAGTTAATCTTGTTATGTGTATAATACCCAACAAGTTTATAGAGTCCAAAGGCATTGAAATGGTAAGAAAACAGCATGTCTCTTTCTTGCCTTCTGTTTTCAAATACAATTATTTATGTGCTAATAACTACTGGGGGACTATATTTGCCTTCTATTTTCTTTTGATCATGTGAACTGAGAAGGCGATTTACAGAAATATATTGATATGAAGAGAATCCCATTACAATAAAATAATGTGTGACCACGAGATTGCTTTTAAAGGATTTTATTCCCATTGTTGTCAGAATCACCTTTGTACTCAGCTTTAAGGTGTAAAAGCAGATTTAGAAAACCCAATCAATAATATGCATTATAGAAATTACCTATAGGTGTCATAACAATGATGTATGCTTCTGTTTCAATTAACTGCAGGAGAGATAAAAGTGGTTTGATTATATGCAAAATTTATTGGAATGAGAACTTCCCAACTAAGTATACAAAAGGATACTCTACTGAAAGATTGGGTATGTTTTTTGTTTGCTTGTATTAAACTCTGATGAAGACATGTCCTTCTATTTTAGTCCAGAATTCCACTTTCAAATAGTTACTTTCACATGCATACCCTTTATCTTCTAAGCAATGCAGAATTACTGACTTCCCATGATGCTTTCTTTTCACCTCTCTTCAGCTAACTGAACAGTTCTTCCTTGTGGGAAATCCTTTCATCACCAATACAAAATCAGGCAGATGAGCTAGTCTTTGGTTATCAAAGAACCCCGTCTCCCTAGCCACATTGATGGTTAAGAGATGCAGACATGCTGAGGAATCAGAGCCCTGCCCTGGACTTTTTCTTGAACAGTTGGATAACAGACTCTCTTTTCACTAGGACAGTCAGTGTGAGGAAAATAGAAGCCTAGAGCTAGTACTGGCCTGATATCTTTGCCACAGTATGCGGGGAGACTGCCTGAAAATGAAGCCAACTCTGAGGAAAGTGAAAGGAGTGGCCTCATAACGTTGTTTGAAGCCCAGAACCCAGTGGTGCCTAAGTAAGGTTTATTCCTTAGACAGCTCTCCTCCACAGCCAATTACGTGAGATGATAAATTCTCCTTTTGGTCTCTTAAGTTTGACTGCATCTTTATCACGTGCAACTGCAAGATCTGTGACTAACACACATACACACACACACACACTGAGCAACTGACACGCTGAATATACAAAATGGCACATCTTATTTTTGAAGTGTTGGAAGTGAGCTTTGAAAAAGAGGGAAATGTTCTTGAATCTTAGCCTGACACAATGAAGGGGTATCTTCGGAGAAAATCAGTAACATGATTCACCGTTAATCTAACATGGTGTTTCTTGGAAGAAAAATATAATACCCCTTTTCAGTCATATCCCAGGCCCTGACTGTGATGCTCAAGAGGGCTCCAAACCAGCCTCCAGCACCAGATTTTCCTTGTCGACTGAAGTCCACCCTACAGCTGACTTCACCAGACATCCTTGCTTCTTATCACATGCTCAGCCTCATAACTAAATAGCAAATGAATGGCAAAGAATCACTGTGGGGAGCTTCTTCCCAATTCTGAAGCTGATATAAAACTAACTCACAAAATCAGATGTTTGTGATTCCCAGAGTTGTGAATGATGTCTTTGTAAGTCACCTTACTACTAACTTCCGAGTCCTCCTTTTTGACTGTATACTGGCAGTTAGGTATTGGATTCAGGCTGACTGTAGGAAACGACAGGAGGGAGAGAGGGGCTTCCTCTCAGCCTTACCTTTAAGTAAACTTGTGGTAAAGTATCCTGTAGAAAAATTTATCAGTCTTCTCTTATTTAAGTAAAAGATGGTTTGATTGTTATTTTTGCTTTCAGAAAATCCAAAGAAAAAAACTTAATCCTCACTGAGTGGAGGGGAAAAAAACGAGCTTGGATTCTAAGACAAAGTGTAATCTGTTAGTTATATGGCAGAAGCTAGAAAGAAGAGAGGGCTCTGGTTTAAAAATTGAAATGAAAAACTATTCTTTGGTGTTGCACTGTTCAATTCCAGTGCCTGCATTTCTTTGCTGAGGGCTTTCTCTGTCCTGATTGTGTTCATGAAAGGCAGCCAGAAGTTCTGGGGAATTAATGTCCCCATGTCCAGCAGTTCTCAACCAGGGACTTGACAGGAGTTGGTGTATAAATACCTCAGCTTCCTTACATTCCAGGTGGAAAAATATCTGAGGTGTGTGTGTATTACACTGTTTTCTGTAGTTCCTCAGAAAGATTAACTTCCAGCTGCCCACAGTGGTAACTTAATTGTTAATGCACTCTTTACTGTCTGTCTCCTATCTAAATTTGCCACTTCTCTACTTTTGTTTTCTAGAATTACCTCCCAGCCAACTAGCCAATCCCAAATCCTTGCTGCCTGTTTGCTTCTTTGGGATCACAAACCAAGACACCCGTAATGTTAATCGTTATCCTAGACCCCATCCCACTTACGACAGGTTAAAGATGCCATTGAGAGGTGGGATCTAAGACCCTTCTGAATCTGGACCAAATTATTCATCATCATCATCATTATTATTTTACCCAAACAATATTTGATTATTTAACCCATTATTTCCTGTTTCTTTGTTCACCTTTCTATCTACATCTTATTCCTTCTTTCTGGTCTTGGTTTCGTTCTTTTCATAGTATAACATTTAGTATGCATTTTGGTAAGAGTTTATTTGCATTCAAAACACATGGTGTTTTTTTTTTTCTAGAATGTTCTTTATTTAACTACCATTTCCTTAATAGGTTTATCTGGATCTTAAATTCAGCTAATGACTAGATATAAAATTTTAAGTTGCTAGTTATATTCTCTTAGTATTTTAATTCATTCTGTCATCTGTTTCTATTGATGTTAGTCAATGCACTAAGTTAATCTTTGTAAGTAATATTTTATGTGATTGCTTTTTTAAAAAGTGTGATTACATACTTTTTTTTTGGAATACTCAGTATTTCATTAAAGTGTGTCTATATGTGGATTTTTTCTTTTTAATTCATCCTGGTTGGGATTCACCATGACTCACAAACATGATATACCAAGATTTTCTTCAACTCCAGAAAATTTGCAGGAGTTACATCTTTCATATTACCTCTATTCTACTCTCTGTATTCACTCGTCCTTGTTCTTCCATGTTCTTCCATGTTTGAAATGAAAGATTGCTTTCATTTTATTTTATTTCTTTAACTCTCTATGCTTCCTTCTGAGAAATGTATTCTTCTCATTTCCAGCTTGCACCTTTTCCAATAGCTATATCGAATCTGCCATTTAACTCTTCTATTGCTTTTTTCTCATGATTACATGTTTCATTTCTATATGTTCTTTTGGTTTATTTTAAATTTTCTTGTGATTTTTTAATTTTTTGTCTCTTGCTTGTGTTTTCAACTCCATATTTCATTTTTAAGATGCTTAAACGTACTTATATTTTAAATCTTATCATTTCATTAACTGATAACTCTATGTTTAATTTAGCTGTTGGTTATCTATTCTGATTATTATTTATCATGGCTATCTTATGTTATTTGGGGCTGTGGCTTCCTTTTCACAAGAACTTTTTCTCTGAGAACCCTGTGCAACCTGGATTGTGAGTGCTTTGTTCCAGAAAGTATTCACATTTGCTTCTTTCAGTGCTAGAGCACTAATAACAGAGAATTAATTTGTTGGCTTTAGATGTCCTTGGCCTCTCTGATAGCATACATTGAAAGCCAAACTTTATGAAGGCAAGGACTTGGTTACAAACCCTCAGAATCTTTAATTGTTTTCCTCTGAGAGCTTAGATGGGAAGTTCAAGGGTTCTGACTTCACACAGTCTTAGCTAATTCTCTTCCTAACCAAAGCCTTGTGCCCTGTCCCTGCGGGGATGTGGAAAACCACACATACTGGTGATCTGCATCAACAAACACTTCCAGAAAAACCACAGCTTCATCTCCCACTTTTCATGCATATCATCAGCTTTCTTTTGCTTTATAACTTCTCAGGGTTTTTCTTATTCCTTTGTTAATGAAAGTATATATTTTAAATTATTTATTGTATTTTATCCAGTATTTCTGAATGTTTTGAAGCTGAAGGGTTATCATATTATCTATTAGGTTGAGCCATATAAAATGTCCATTTTTTGTCAGTCCAAAACAGTTCAACATTA
The DNA here is from genome assembly GCF_039906515.1 of Pseudorca crassidens. Classification (NCBI taxonomy): domain Eukaryota; kingdom Metazoa; phylum Chordata; class Mammalia; order Artiodactyla; family Delphinidae; genus Pseudorca; species Pseudorca crassidens. The sequence continues at coordinate 12,411,030 of NC_090299.1, forward strand.
TTGATTCATATGGTGTAATCTAATAGTTACCTATATTAGTGGAAATGAATATCCCTCCAGTCTTTCATTCTGTTAAATAAATATCATTCACCAGGAATAGCAGCTAGTTTTTGGTGATCCTGTCAACTGGTTAGCAGATATCTGGATAGAATTTATGGACTATTTCTAAACTAAGACTATTTTCAGTGCCCCATTAGACTTTAAGTTGAAAAATATCACAATCATATCTTCAAGGTTGAGTGATTCAACTTAGATTGTGGCAATAAGTGCCCAAATCATTCTTTGGGTGCATTTAGGTATTTCTACAGCATATAGGCATGTATGACTTAAGAAAACAAATATATGCTGATTAAATCATTAATTTCTTTCATCAGTAAGTGAAGAAAATATTACTCTGAGGAACTAAACTCTTGGCAAACTAGCCATTTGCATCATAGTTTTCTTCTTGAGAAATCTTTATATTTATACTTAATTTTTAAAGTAGACATATATTGGCCATTAAGTGATAGGTTCTAGGTACCCCAGATATACCAAATTTAGTTCCTCAGAAAGAGGAATAAATAATAATAAATAAGTTGGTAATAAATAAGTTGGTATCATTGAAATAAATCACTGAGCAAGATACTTGAAATCTCAAGAATGGTCTTTAAAGGCATTTTCAGTGTCATGAATAAATGTTCTTTGTTTCCTAATCTCATTTCAAACTCATTATACCTTTCAGAGTCAGGGTTCAGCAGAACAGAAAAGCAAAGTCATGACTTGTTATTTTTTCGGAGAGCACACTAAAAACACACAGACAACATGACCATAATTTGATTTTATTTACAGTTTTCTCTGTCTTATTCAACAGTGGATTAAGATCAGTGGAGACTTCTTTAGAGTCACAGATATTTGGAGAATAAAATGGTGCATAAACTGGCACCACAGTATAGCCACTTCCATTCAATTCATAAAAGTCCTCAATTAAATGAGAAAACTCCTCTCCTGTATCATGATTTTTCAATAATAAACAAAACAAAACATGTTGAACACTTCTCTCTTATATGCAGAGAATAAATGCACTTTATACATCAGTGTTCTTTCCACAGATAAAGAACATGATAGTGGCATGTATATTGGATGGTGACAGTTCTTCCACACTGCATACTCACGATATTATGCAAAGACATACCATATCAGTTGACAAGTGTATTTTTTCTAGAGTCTGTTCTGCTTTCCCTCACATGAGCATATTTATCATTTACTGATTTGTGAAGCTCTTTAAAAAACGGCATGATTTATATATATTTTTTATTATACAGACTAAAACTTGCAATGATAAACTTTGATAGCTGAGTTTCACTTTGTTCTCTCCTATTTGAACTAATTAATTAATTTCACACAGAAAATGATGATTTTCACCTTTCAGACATAAATTCAACTTTTTACCACAGAGCTCACTATGCTTTGTTTCCAGTTGGCACATAAACTGTGATGCCTCCATGCAACCATCTGTCAGAACTTCAGAACAGTTTAGGCACTGCCACTCTGTATAGATGGTTACCAGTTTAACAAACCTAATTTAACGTGATCTTCTTTGAAATTCCTGTTTGCAATTTTCTTCTGCTGCTGCCTTTATGAAATTATTACATGCTCAGAAGTTTTGTTCTAAGAACAAATTCACGTTCAATATTTTATTACAAGTCCTAGTCAATGTTTATATTTATGACTTTATTCTGTGTTACAGTATTTATGATCCTATTTTATTACTACCTTCATGCATTAATGAGTGACTTTTAAGCTATTGATCCTTTTATGTGAATTGGGGATAAAATAAAGCAATATCCCAGCTACAATAAAAATGCAAATTTAACAAATTTAATTAATAAAATGCAATTTATATGAAAATACCTCAGTCAAGACAAATTACTGCCTGTTAAATGAATGTTAGCCTAGACCAACTGTCCAGCACAATACTTATAGTCCATTATCAAAAACTTAATAATTATTATGGATGTAATAGAATTTCTATGAAAAATAGCTAACCTCAAGTTTCAAATATATGAAATATATATGAACAAAAGTTTTCACCTTTTTATATTCATAGAAAATTATCAAATCTCCATTGGACAATTGATAGTCTGCCACACTTCAAGATGACTCTGGTCAACGAAGAGCCATTCTGGAGAGGGGAGACATAAACTTCATAAGCAGAAAGTAGTCCAGAGATTGTTTCAAAGGTTCAAGTGATAAACAATAGGGCATGAAGAAGGGCAAAGGAAATGGTAATGATAAGCAGAAAGAGGAAATAGTATGCAGGGTCATTTTGGTATAAAACCTGTAGTTTCCATTTTCTACCTATAGTCTTTCTTTACCATTTTGTGTTGGTCCCAGTCTACTGATGATGCTATGGGCTAGAAATGTCCTGGGGGGCACTCACTTGGGCCCCTATAACTGTGGCCAGTCTCCACAGACATCTCCCCCTCCAGACCTAAGACCCTGTGGTTCTTATCATTACAAAACACAGCTCAGCAACAACCATCAGGGAACTTTGGGGTGCTAACAGATATATTATTGACAAGTCTTGAAGGGTACATGGCACATCTGGGGCCACACAGTGAGGTTATGGGTAGAAAGAGAGAGTGGGGACCTGGTTTCTGCCTTTATTGGGGTCTGAGAGTGGGGTGCCTAGGGTTTTGTGGGTTTACTCTTTATTGGTGAATTTAAAACATAAGAGCAGGAATTAGGACTAAAGCACAGGAAGGAAAAAGTGACATTATTCGAATGGTCAGTTATGTAGGTAAACCAGGGCTTTCTAAAAGGGGAATTTCATTGCTGGGGCAGCCTGGTTTCTTATCTAGTTCCTTTACTAGTAGTTGTGTCATGCAGCTCGCAGTATCTTTATTTGAGAAAGATATCTTTGAAATGGATGGCTCAGGACTCAAAAAGCTTAACGTCAGGCACTTACACTACATTTACCCACTCTGGTTAGGCATCTATGGCCACCAGTCAGCTGAAACAGGAAAGTGGCATATGGCTTCTATGTTGGCCGATACAATGTTCCCACCTAATTTGACAGCATCGGGCTTGCAGGAAACACTATTCTCTTGGCTTCCACGATACCACAATTTCCTTTTTTCTATGCCTCAACATTCCTCTGAGCCCCAGATTCCGTCAACTGCCTACTTAGCATTAACAATTTCATATTTAATAATTACCTAAAAGTTGAACTCAATTAATACCCACATCCTTTGCTTCCCTAGTCTTTCTCATCTCAGTTAAAGTCACCACCACTGAGCCCATTATGTGTTCTTCTTCCTCATCTATCATTAAAGCCTGTGAACACTAACTCCAAAATATATCCAAAAAATCATCTCCACTGGTAACCACTCGAAGCCAAGTCACCACCAACTATCAATCGAGCTGCTTCAAACGCCTCACAGCTTCTTTGTTAGCCTGTACTTCATTTTATATATAAGAACCCGAAGTCATCTTCTCAAAGCATAAATGAGATCATGACACCTCTTTGTCTACAACTCTTATAATTAAGAACTAAAAGATGTTACCTGACTTTAGCCCTGGGCACACCCTAACCCTCTTTGGCACTCTGCCCCTGGCTTGCGAGGCTTTAGCCATGCTCTCTCTCCTTCTGCTCGTACGATACGGTGTCTAGTCCAAACTTAAGGACTTTATACTTTGTTTTCTCTCCCCGGAATACTCTTCATTTTGATCTTCACATATGTGCCTCTTTTGAATCATTTGGATCTTACCTGCAAAGTCATCTACTTAATGAAATGTTCCCTGATCATCTAAATCATCATTTCAGCCACTCCCTAATATATTTACCTGTCTCAATTTCTTTGCACTAGCTTTCACTATCCAAAAATCAGCTTTTATATATTCATTTGTTAGTTTATTATCTGTCTTCTCCCCACATGAATGAAAGTTCCATGAGTCCAGAAACTTTTTCTTATTTGCCATTGTATCAGGCATTAAAAATAAAGAAATAATAAATATTTGTTGCATAAACGGATGTTAAATGAATAAATAAGTTGGTAATCAAAACACGTGAGATATAGTGAATAACAGGAAGAATTAACAATGACTAAAGTTGAGAGAATAAATTGCTAAATAAATAATGATGCTATTAATGTGAATATAACACCCAGAGGATGAAGTTTGGAAGAACCAAATAGGAGGCACCAGAATATCAAAATAGTGACTTTCAGTAGTTTGGATTTCAATGGAGAGATTGGGGCCAGAAATACAGAACTGGATTGATTTGAATGAATATGGTAGTTATAACTGACGTGGCTGACCTCCCTAAGAGAAACAATACAGGAGAATGACAAGCTCTGAATGTCTAAGAAGAGAAGATGTAAATGATACCAGAAAGCGTGTTCTTGTCTTGTGGCAGAAAGAATTCAGAGACTTCAGATATGAGACAGGGAGGTCAAGAAAGCAAAGCAAAAACATATTTAAGCGATAGTACACTCTCAAGGGGAGAACAGGCAGTCTCAGGTGGGTAGCTGCCCTGAGTTTCTTTGGCAAGCCAGTTACGTGGGGTGTAGAAATGAAGGGGCAGAATATTCTTTGGGGAGGGAGAGATTTTGGAGTCGTATTCCCTGATTTTCAACCCAGTTCCACCTTCTCAAGGGGAGGAAGAATTTTTGTCCTTATTTAGTCTTGATCGGAAGTGTCATGGTGTCAGTGCCTGATGGGTACTTCTTATCTGCAAGGCTAATTTTATTGTAATGAGAGCATAATGAACAAAAGATTACATTCAGACGCTGGAGATTCCCGCCTTTTCCCACCTTTCTTTGCCTCTAGGACACTTATCACCCCAAAATGTGTGTTTTCCTGTCGGTCTGGAGGTTCCTGCCTTGCTTTGTCCGAGGATCCCCATCGTTTACAAGCTGTGTGGTTTCCTGCCATCTGCCCCTTGCCACCCTTTCTCTGCTCGTATCTAGCTAACTGTCTGCTTTAGCATAGTCAGGAAAAAGAGGGGGGGAAATGTAGGTAAGAAGAGAAAGGTAAATTCAAATTTACATAATCCAAGGATGAGATGAGAATAGTCTTCCTCATGCAGCTAATGATCAACATCACCAACCACCATATGAGTTCAGTAAATATTGGGTAGGATGAAAACCCAGGAAGTTGAACTGGACTAAGGCAGAGAGCTCTGCAGCCAGTTTGTATATGGTTGAAGAGTGAGAGGAAAATGAAGTAGTAGAGGCAATGAACGTGGACCACTCTCCCAAAGTATGACACTAGATTGTAGAAAAATAAAGAATAACAATTTGAATCTTTTTTAAGATAGAGAAAACTTGAACATGTTTGTAAGTCAAGGAGAAATGGCCAGAGAAGTGGGAGGTTTAAAGATGTAAGTCAGATGTGACTAAGGGGTCAGACAAAGTGGTTATCAATACAGTGGCTGTGAAGTGATTGAGACCACGTTCTGAAACCAGTGACGGTCTTTATCAACTAAACATCGTGGAGGGAAAGTGGATATGTACACAGCACATATAATGGACTAGAGCTCTATGAAGATCATGTTAGAAAAGAACATTCCACAGGGCAGTGTAGGTAAGATCCCACTAACAAACCCTCCTTGGCGATTTCACCACTTAGGTGTGGACTGTTTCGCTTGCATTGCAACTACCTATATGTTCAGCCTGAACAGCCATATTGCCCATATCCTCTTTAATTTAAGAGGAAAAAGAAAGATAGTGTAGGAGAGCAAAATTTACCACCCCAAAATATGTCTCACTCGGCATAAGGATGATTTTGGACTGAATATTTTTAAGAAAGAGAAAACTCAGGAAGTTTTCTTTATCATCCCCTTAAGTGCCTAAAAGATTTAGAGGGCTTGTAGCAAGAACAGAGCTATTATCAGAGATAATAGCAAAGCATATGAGCTGGGTGTAGTAAACGGGGGTGAACTTAGCAAGGCCTGTGTGTCCACCTTTCTCTTGGTGTCCCTTTGTCTCTGCATGGCATGACAATCACTTATGTACCAGTTGCTCTTCCCACCTTCCTGTGAACTGTCTTCCTTTCCTTTGAAGTCCCAGACTCCTACCCTCTTCTCCTAAGCTCAGGATGGCATATAAGAACTTCAACAGCCTAACTGTCAGAGGCTCTCATATTTTGCGGCCCCAATACATACTTAATTTAACTTATTTTTCTCCTTTTCATTCAGGGGGTATCTCAGTCAAGATCCTAGAAGGGTAGAGGGAAAATTATTTTTCCCTCCCCAACATTAGCTAATAAGAAGTTACAAAAATAGACCATGGAGCATATTGATCACCCAGTTTTGCTCTTATAACAATAGGATAACATTGTGCCAAAGACAGAATCAGGGTCATGCTAATAGCACCTTCTTTTCTCCCAGATGTGTCCCAATTTGGATGATAAACATTATGATCTATATTTGTCCTATATAAAAATACATAATATTACATAACATTTTAACAGTAACTTGTGGCAGAGCTAAAATATAAGATCACACTGCAACAACGCTCAGTGATTCATAAGTAATAAGAAAATGGGCAGCAGAATTTACCCAAGTTTGTGACTTGTCAAGTTAAGAGTTAAGGAACGAAATAATATCAGTATGTGTCAAGCAGTATGGTCCAGGCACTGTTCCACCCTAACAAGGGTAATCTCATTTACTCCTCACAGCAAGCCTAGGAGAGAGGTACTTTATAACTCCCACCTAGCAGAGGAACTGGGAGACTGAAAAATTAACTACCTTGGCTAAAGGAACAGAGCAGCAAATGGTGGAACTTACAATCAAAAGCAGACAATTCGGTGGAATTTTAAGGTATTTGTGAGTTTGGAAGTGAAAAGACTGGGATGTAGTTTAGAGGACAAATGAGCAATGGGAGACTCTACACTAGGATGATCAGTAACAGACAAGAGTTGAACCTAAGGGCAAAACATGTGTTCAGTTGAAGTAAGGGGCTGATTGAGTGCAGGGGCAGATAAAAGGCTGTGGTCAGAGACGGGGATTTCAAAGTTTGAGGCTATGTACATAAAGCCATATTAAATATTAATAGACCTGGGAAGTAACCATTCTTGTGAGTGGCTGAAAAACATTAGTAAAACAGAGGAAACTTTTAGAAGTTAAGGAAGTCAAGAATTATGAACCAGTAAATTAATTTGAAAAATACTGAAATGTAAATTATATCGAAGTAATAAAATCTCAAAGCATAATAAGATGTCCTCAGAGTGAAAAAGGACAAATGATACTTTTATGAAATAAATTTAGGCAAAGCTTTATTTCCGCCTTTGTTTTTAAAACACACACACACACACACTCAGTTACACCGAAATCCTTTTAATTTGAACACCAGGTATTAAAGAGGAAAATTCAGAAACGTAAAATCGGGTGTTTAACAAATACACCTTTTGTTGATAATACTGTATAACTGTTAATGTACTCACAATAATTGTCTAATTACCAATCAGAATGTCAAAATAGCTGAATTTATTATCAATATAAAAATAGACCTATACTTCCATTAGCTCAAGACAAATTTTCCATAATAGCCAAAGTACTCCAGAATCCATACGAGACACAAAACAAAGAGTAAATCTACACTGACCTAATTATGTAATGAGAGAGAATTTGCCTTGCTTTTATTCAAAAGCCGTTTATTTCTTTCAGATGTCCCTCGATAGAAACAGATTTCATAACTTAAATAGGAAACTCATTTAATCAACTGGTATTGTTTGTCCCTTTGTTTGTCCCAATAATTGCTACATTTTTAACACCAAAGGAAAAATACTGAGCCTGTCCTTAAAAGACTCTTTTTTCTCTCATATTTAAGCAGGCAGGATTATATTTATAAAGTTGAAACAGTTTTATTGGAGTTAGGAGAGAAACAGTGATAAACTTGTGCCACAAACTGTGTAACAGAAAGCCTCATGAGAAAGCAGCATTTTAGCACTTAGAGGGTATAGAAAAGTAAATCTTACAATATTCATTTCACCTCCTTTCAACACAAATAGGCAACATCATTATTTGCCAATAGAAAATGGCTATAGAAGAAAAAAATACCATTGGCTATGAACCTACTTTGCGAACCCTTCCCAGTAGCTTCATCAATATACAATGCATTAAAAAATGATTTGTACTGTTTAGCCTATTAAAATAAATTCCTTTTGTATTTAAAAAATTAAGGGCTATTTGGTTATATTTCAGAAATCAAAGAGCCTAATTCTTACAATTTAGATTTATTGACCAAAAAATTGAAGTCAGTTACAAAGATTCTGAAAATAAACAGAAAATACTGAAAACTGAAAGTTAAGATTCAGTAATTATCTTTTAGTAGCCTTACACATCCCTAATCCTTCTGTCCTTAAATGTCTCTACTGCTAGTAGGAAAATTTCCTTATTTGCATTGACTTTTTTTTTCTAGACAGCAAAACTGCACAGAAACTGTCAGTTTGCTGCAGTTCGGGGGACACCCTCAATAGCATAGACATTTTTTTTAACCCTGCTTGAAGTTTCAAGATTGCTTTTTGGACAAGTCCAAAATACCTTTCACATTTCTTATCGAAAGCTATATACAAAATGGTAGTGCATTTTCCCAACACTCTTCAGAGGTCGCTAAATGCATTTTTATTTTCACTTGTAAACTGTGCCTACATTATGACAGGCAATCCAATGATAAGAGAGAAATTCACCCCAAAGGAGGTTTTCTCTAAACCATGCTGAACAATTTCTTTGGAAAATTTTCCTATCCAACTGCAGTTCTGGAAATATTTAATTTATTGCTAGCAATATGAATCTCTCTTAATCTATAGGTGATTAATCTTAAGCGTATATAGAAGAGAGAGAGAAAAACTTGGCAGCAGATTCTCACAGAATCTTCTACTTTATTCATTTCATGGTCTCATTCTTTCACTCCATAGCACTAGTCAATGTCCAAGTCCAATTACAACTCAGAGAAACCTTCAAACAATATAGTCTAAATTAGTCCCTTTAATATTTAATATCCTGTTCATTATTCTCCAGTCTGCTTGCATTTATTTCCCTTTCTATCAACATGAGCATAAGTTTCCTAATATCTCCATTAATACAGAAATAGAAAAATGCTGATGTACATTTCCCTGAGACCTTACAAATATTTCAGGATTATGTACCATATACTCATGATCAACACATCACACACTTCAAGTTACTAAAGAGTTTTATCTACCACCTGAAGGAACAGATGCCTTCATATTTATATGAACCTGTCCCTTATTCACAGTGGATATAATCAGACCCAGGGAAGATTATATCCATTCTCTGAAAGAACAATAGCACAGTTCAGCTGGTGAGCTCTGGAGTCAGATTGCCCAGGTTAGTCTGGAATATGATAATATCTATGTGTCCTTAGGTAGGTTATCTAACTCTTATTTTTTTTTCTGTTTCTTCATCCAGATATTGAAGATAGTAATAGAATCTACCCTATAAGGTTAATGCAAGGACTAAATGGAATATTATACATGGCTTTCTTATTAGAATCCAGAGTTTCTAGCACAAAATCAGAGCTCAGACTTAAGAAGCATTACATGATTTTTGTTGATGTTGTTGTTTTGTTTTGTTTTTATTATTATTTTTTGCCACCTCTGGGATAAGAATATTTCATCATAAAACCGTTTAACAAAGGTAATTCATTGTGAAAATATAAAACTTGTTCACGTTTGAGGAAGGGTCATATTCAAAAGCATTCTGCATATCTGAGTTCACTCTGGTTCTCTTTAAATAGGAGACCTACAAAAGTTTACTAGTAAAGCTCTGTTAGTTTAAGTGGGCTTATCACTAGGTAGGACACTTAGCAGGAAGTAGAAGTAGAAACTACTTCTGCAGCTTCTCTCTGCCATTTAAAATCTCAATACAAACCAAGTCCCTAAATGTTACAGAGATAATGTTGTGTTGGGTCCACAGAGTTACCTTTGTACTTTGTCTCATTATTCTCAACCATTTCAAAATATTCTCTCTGCTATAACATCAGAGTCTCAATCTAAAGAAGTTTCCTCATTGAATATAAAGTTATAAAAATAATTGTTTCAGCAGAGGACAGAGCTTAAATGAGGCAGAATCAGGTCAGCACAACAGCAAGGTTAATCTTTCAAGAATTTTAGGGATAGTATTTTCTTTCATTTTGTTTTGATAAATATAAATACATATTTATAAAATATAAGCATCATTGAAAATATTCAACATAATTACATCCAACTTTTGCTTAAAGGCAGTTTTTTTATTATATATTCTTATAACTTTTATGAATAAATTTGTGCAATGTTTGTAAGGAATAGTTACATAAAGCAGTTTTCTCCCCATTACTCTAACCTAGTTCCCAATGCTGTAGAGTGACATGCAATTTGTTTCTAGCAAATAATACAAATAGTGTTCTCTAGTCTGTTGAAGTATCTCATTATAAAAGACAGAATTCTAAGATGGTCTACATGATCTCCGTTCTTTAGTGTTGCACCCTGAATATGTCCCTCTTCTTGACAGTGGGTGGGACCAGTAACTTGCTTCTAACAGAATATGGTAAAAGTCTCATGATTAGGTGGTGATATATATTTTTTCAGTTTTACGGAGGTATAATTAGCAAATAAAATTTTTAAATATTTAAAGTATACATCATGATGATTTGATATATGTATACATCGTAAACTTATTCCCTCATCTAGTTAATTATCACATCCATCACCTCACATATTTACTCTTTTGTGTGTGCATGAGAACATTTAAGTACTATTCTCTTAGCAAATTTCGATTACACAATACAGTGCTACCAGTTAGAGTCACCATGTTATACATTAGATCCTCAGACTTTATTCAGCTGATAGCTAAAAGTTTGTACCCTTTTACCAATCTCTCCCTATTCCTAACACTCCCAGCCCCTGGTGATCACCTTTCTGCTATTTCTATGAATTTGACATTTTTTCATTTTAGATTCCACATTTAGTGACACCACGCAGTATTTGTCTTTCTCTCTCCGGCTTATTTCACTTATTGTAATGCCCTTAAGGTTATGACATGTTTACGAGACTCTGTCCTGCCAGTAGACACAAGTGAGACTCTCCTGCTGATCTTGAAGAAGTAAGCTGCTGAAACGCTCGAAGATGGCAGCATGGGAAGATGCGCAGTTTGCATCTCCTCACAACTAGGGCACCTGCCAGACACTGGTGGGGGACCAAGACACCCAAGGAGGTAGGAGGAACCTGCAAGCAAACCAGTAGGACGTGGGGGGACTTAGGGGGGAGGAGAAGTAGCGGCCAGACAGGACCTGAGGGGTGGCTGGGAGGGGGGAGGGGTTTCCACGCCTGAAGGGACCCTCAGGGGCTCTAATCGGGGGAAGTGTGCCAAGCGTTTCCCTTGCCCAATTGGCCTGGGAAGCTTGCCTGGCTCTGCCGGGTGCTATGCCCTCAGAGGTCCCCTCCGGGCCACGTTGTTCCTGGGGGCATAGGAGGGAGGCCGAGGGAGAACAGGAGAGGCAGGGAAGAGGGGCCCTCCAGGACCCTGGAGGAGCAGGAGAGGCCTGGAGGGAATCTGCTCTGCACAGTTGAGCCTGGAAAGCCTGCTGGGCTCCCAGGCCTGGTCCCTTGCCCTCTGAGACCAGAAGCACACCTGGGCCCCTTCTGCCCTTCTGGAGTCTAAGTCCCACCTCACACCACACCCAGGGCCTTTTCCAGCCCTGTGGGTCCTAAGAATAGGCCCCACCCACTGCTTAAACCCGCCCCTGCCTAAGCCCCGCCCCCACAGCCAAGGTCTTTTCCACCTTTTTTTTTCTTCTTCTTCTCCTCTTTTTTACTATTGTGGGTCTGTTTTACCTTCTGGTTGTTGTTGTTTCAACTATATATTTTTTATTTTTATATTCTTTCTAACATATCTGTTAGTTTCCTAATTTTATTTTGTACTGTTACTGTTTTCCATTTTCTCTCTTTTCTTTTCTTTTGCCACCCCGCGCAGCTTGAGGGATCTTGGTTCACGAGCCAGGGGTTGGGCCGAAGCCCCTGTGGTGGGAGCTCCGAGTCCGAACCGCTGGACTAACAGAGAATCTCAGACCCCAGGGAATATTCATCAGAGTGAGGTCTCCCGAAGGTTCTCATCTCGGCCCCAAGACCCAGCTCCACCCAACAGCCTACAAACTCCAGTGCTAGAAGCCTCAGGCAAAACAACCAGTAAGACAGGAAGACAATCCCACCCACCACACAAAAAAAAAAAAAAAAAAAGAGACAGCAAAAAATATGTCACAGATGAAGGAGAAAGGTAAAAACCTACAAGAAGAAATAAATGAAGAGGAAATAGGAAATCTACCTGAAAAAGAATTCAGAGTAATGATAGTAAAGATGATCCAGAATCTCGGAAATATAATGGAGGCACGGATAGAGAAAATACAAGAAATGTTTAACAACGATCTAGAAGAACTAAGGAACAAACAGAGATGAACAACACAATAACTGAAATGAAAAATACACTAGAAGGAATCAATAGCAGAATAACTGAGGCAGAAGAACAAATAAGTGGGCTGGAAGAAAAAATGGTGGAAATAACGGCCAAGGGGCTGAATGAAGAAAAAAGAATGAAAAGATCTGAAGACACTCTTGGAGGCTTCTGGGACAACACTAAACGCACCAACATTCGAATTATAGGGGTCCCAGAAGAAGAAGAGAAAACGAAAGGGTCTGAGAAAATATTTGAAGAGATTATAGTGCAAAACTTCCCTAACATGGGAAAGGAAATAGTCACCCAAATCTAGGAAGCACAGAGAGTCCCATACAGGATAAACCCTAGGAGAAACATACGAAGACACATATTAATCAAACTAACACAAATTAAATTCAAAGAAAAAAATATTAAAAGCAGCAAGGGAAAAGCAAAAAAAAATAACATACAAAGGAATCCTCATAAGATTAACAGCTGATCTTTCAGCAGAAACTCTGCAAGCCAGAAGCGAGTGCCAGGATATACTCAAAATGATAAAACAGAAAACATACAACCAAGATTATTCTACCCAGCAAGGATCTCATTTAGATTTGATGGAGAAATCAAAAGCTTTTCAGACAAGCAAAAGCTAAGAGAATTCAGCACCACCAAACCAGCTTTACAACAAATGCTAAAGAAACTTCTCTAAGCAGGAAACAAAAGAGAAGAAAAAGACTCACAAAAACAAACCTAAATCAATTAAGAAAATGGTAATAGGTACATACATATCAATAATTACCTTGAATGTAAATGGATTAAATGCCCCAACCAAAAGACAGACTGGCTGAATGGATACAAAAAAAAAGACCCATATATATATGCTGTCTACGAGAGATCCACTTCAGACCTAGGGACACATACAGACTAAAAGTGAAGGGATGGAAAAAGATATTCCATGCAAATGGAAATCAAGAGTAAGCTGGAGTAGCAATACTCATATCAGATAAAATAGACTGTTACAAGAGATAAAGAAGGACACTACATAATGATCAAGGGATCAATCCAAGAAGAAGATATAACAATTATAAATGTTTATGCACCCAGCATAGGAGCACCTCAATACATAAGGCAAATACTAACAACCATGAAAGGGGAAATCAACAGTAACACAATAATAGTAGGGGACTTTAACACCCCACTTACACCAATGGACAGATCATCCAAACAGAAAATTAATAAGGAAACACAAGCTTTAAATGACACAATAGACCAGATAGATTTAACTGATATTTATAGAACATTCCACCCAAAAGTGGCAGAATACACGTTCTTCTCAAGTGCACATGGAACATTCTCCAGGACAGATCACATCTTGGGTCACAAATCAAGCCTTGGAAAATTTAAGAAAATTGAAATCATATCAAGCATCTTTTCTGACCACAATGCTATGAGATTGGAAATCAATTACAGGAAAAAAACTGCAAAAAACACAAATACATGGAAGCTAAACACTGTGCTACTAAATAACCAAGAGATCACTGAAGAAATCAAAGAAGAAATTAAAAACTACGTAGAAACAAATGACAACAAAAACACGATGACTCAAAACCTATGGGACACAGCAAAAGTAGTTCTAAGATGGAAGTTTATAGTAATTCAATCTCACCTCAAGAAACAAGAAAAATCTCAAATAAACAATCTAACCCTACACCTAAAGAAACTAGAGATAGAAGAACAAAGAAAACCCAAAGGCAGTAGAAGGAAAGAAATCATAAAGATCAAAGCAGAAAAAAATGAAATAGAAACGAAGGAAACAATAGCAAAGATCAATAAAACTAAAAGATGGTTCTTTGAGAAGATAAACAAAATTGATAAAACCTTAGCCAGATCATCAAGAAAGAAAGGGAGAGGACACCAATCAATAAAATTAGAAATGAAAAAGGAGAAATCACAACATACACAGCAGAAATACAAAGGATTATAAAAGACTACTACAAACAACTACATGCCAATAAAATGGACAACCATGAAGAAATGGACAAATTCTTGGAAAGCTACAATTTTCCAAGACTGAACCAGGAAGAATTAGAAAATATAAACAGATCTATCACAAGAAATGAAATTGAAACTGTAATTAAAAATCTTCCAACAAACAAAAGTCCAGGACCAGACGGCTTCACAGGCAAATTCTATCAAACATTTAGGGAGGAGCTAACACCAATCCTTCTCAAACTCTTCCAAAAAATTGCAGAGGTAGGAACACTCCCAAATTCATACTACGAAGCCACCATCACCCTGATACCAAAACCAGAAAATGATATCACAAAAAAAGAAAATTATAGACCAATACCACTGATGAATATAGATGGGAAAATCCTGAACAAAATACTAGCAAACAGAATCCAACAACATATTAAAAGGATCCTACACTATGATCAAGTGGAATTTATCCCAGGAATGCAAGGATTCTTCAATATACACGAATCAATCAACGTGAAACACCATATTAACAATTTAAGGAATAAAAACCATATGATCATCTCAATAGATGCAGAAAAAGCTTCTGACAAAATTCAACACCGATTTATGATAAAAACTCTCCAGAAAATGGGCACAGAGGGAACCTACCTCAACATAATAAAGGCCATATATGACAAACCCACAGAAAACATCATACTCAATAGTGAAAAACTGAAAGCATTTCCACTAAGATGAGGAACAAAACAAGGATGTCTGTCCACTCTCACCACTCTTACTCAAGATAGTTTTGGAAGTCCTAGCCATGGCAATCAGAGAAGAAAAAGAAATAAAAGGAAGAAAAATTGGAAAAGAAGAAGTAAAACAGTAACTGCTTGCAGATGACATGATACTATACATAGAAAATCCTAAAGATGCCACCAGAAAACTACTAGAACTAATCAATGAATCTGGTAAGGTTGCAGGATACAAAATTAATGCACAGAAACCTCTGGCATTCCTATACTAACAATGAAAAATCAGAAAGAGAAGTTAAGGAAATAATCCCACTTACCATCACAACAAAAAGAATAAAATACCTAGGAATAAACCTACCTAAGGAGGTGAAAGACTTGTATAAAACACTGATGAAAGAAATTAAAGATGATACAAACAGATGGAGAGACAGACCATGTTCTTGGATTGGAAGAATCAATATTGTGAAAATGACTATACTACCCAAAGCTAACTGCAGATTCAATGCAATCCCTCTCAAAGTACCAATGGCATTTTTCACAGAACTAGAACAAAAAATTTCACAATTTGTATGGAAACACAAAAGAGCTCGAATAGCCAAATCAATCTTGAGAAAGAAAAGTGGAGCTGGAGGAATCAGGCTCCCCTACTTCAAACTATACCACAAAGTTACAGTAACCAAGAGAGTATGGTACTGGCACAAAAACAGAAATGTAGATCAATGGAGCAGGATAGAAAGCCCAGAGATAAACCCACGCACCTATGGTCCCCTAATTTATGACAAAGGAGGCAAGAATATACAGTGGAGAAAAGACAGCCTCTTCAATAAGTGGTGCTGAGAAAACTGGACAGCTATATGTAAAAGAATGAAATTAGAACACTCCCTAACACCACAAACAAAAATAAACTCCAAGTGGATTAAAGACCTGAATGTAAGACGGGACACTATAAAACTCTTAGAGGAAAACATAGGAAAAACACTCTGACATAAACCACAGCAAGATCTTTCTTTACCCACCTCCTAGAGTAATGAAAATAAAAACAAAAATAAACAAATGGGACCTAATGAAACTTAAAAGCTTTTTTTGCACAGCAAAGGAAACCATAAACAAGAAGAAAAGACAACCCTCTGAATGGGAGAAAATATTTGCAGATGAAACAACGGACAAAGAATTAATCTCTAAAATATTCAGAGAGCTCATGGAACTCAATATCAAAAAAAAACCCAATTAAAAAATGGGCAGAAGATCTAAACAGACATTTCACCAAAGAACAAATACAGATGGCCAAGAGGCACGTGAAAAGATGCTCAACATCACTAATTATTAGAGAAATGCAAATCAAAACTACAGTGAGGTATCATCTCACATGGGTCAGAATGGCCATCATCAAAAGGTCTACAAACAATAAATGCTGGAGAGAGTGTGGAGAAAAGGGAACCCTCTTGCACTGTTAGTGGGAATGTAAATTGTTACAACCACTATGGAGAACAGTATGGAGGTTTCTTAAAAAACTAAAAATAAAACTACCATATGACTCAGCAATCCCACTACTGGGCATATACCCTGAGAAAACCATATTTCAAAAAGAGTCATGTACCACAATGTTCATTGCAGCACTATTTACAACAGCCAAGACATGGAACCAAACTAAAGGTCCATGAACAGATGAATGGATAAAGAAGATGTGGCACATATATACAATGGAATATTACTCAGCCATAAAAAGAAATGAAATTGAGTTATTTTTAGTGAGGTGGATGGACCTAGTGTCTGTCACACAGGGTGAAGTAAGTCAGAAAGAGAAAAACAAATACCATATGCTAACGCATATATATGGAATCTAAAAAAAAAAAAAAAATGGTACGATGAACCTAGTGGTAGGGCAGAAATAAAGACACAGACATAGAGAATGGACTTGAGGCCACAGGACAGGGGAGGGGGAAGCTGGGGCAAAGTGAGAGAAGCAACAACATATATACACTAGCAAATGTAAAATATCTAGTGGGAAGCAACCGCATAGCACAGGGAAATCAGCTCAGTGCTTTGCAACGACCTAGAGGGGTGGGATAGGGAGGGTGGGAGGGAGGCTCTAGAGGAAGAGGCTATGGGGATATATGTATGCATATGGCTGATTCACTTTGTTGTACAACAGAAACTAACACAGCATTGTGAAGCAATTATACTCCAATAAAGGTATATTAAAAAAAAAAAAAAGTAAGCTGCTATCATGTGAACTGCCCATGAAGAGGCCAATCTGCAAGGGACTGCACGTGACCCGTAAAATTTGAGGGCAGCCCCCAGTGACACCCAGCAAGAAGCCACAGCCCTCAGTTACAGAGCCACAAGAAAATGAATTCTACCAACATCCCGAATGAGCTTGGAAAATAATTCTCCCCAATGAGACTCCACATGAGAATGCAGCCGTGGCCAACACCTTCCTGTAGCCCTGTGAGACACTGAACAGAGGCCCAGGAATGCCATGACTAGAATCTTGGCCACAGAAACTATGAGATAATAAATGAGTATTGTTTTAAGCCACTAAATGGTAATGTGTTAACAGCAATAGAAAATGAACACACTCAGTTTTCTAAGTCACCCTTTGAAAAATCAGGAAAAAGCAAGATGAAGCCAAAACCAGTTTTTTTTCAGTTACCCCAAACCTCCACGTTTGCTTTCTTCTCATATCTGGTTAGATTTACATCAAATCTGGTAGTTTATGATACATTTTCTTTATCTCCAGCTACCCTTTGGTGGGAGTATGGGCAGTGTTTTAAAGAAAGAGAAACAGCACATGTCATTCCATGTCCCAAGTTTCTGCCATCAGTAATTTCACCTTTTCAGCTGTAGTTAGTTCTATGTATAGCAATTGGGAGTAATTTAAATAACTCAAATGGCTTAAATAGAAAGAGACTGATTACATCAAATGAGAAGAAGCTTGTCAGTAGGACAGGCTCTCAGCTCTGCAAACTCCAGCTCAGCTTCTTTGTGATTCTTTTAACAATTTCTTGTTTTTCTAAGTTGGTTTTATCCTGCAGCAGATCCAGCAATCACATCTAGACATAACAGTCTGGCATTTGAAGAAGGGTTGCTCTTTCTATTCTTTCATTCATTCATTCATTCATTCTCTCTCTCTCTTTCTTTCTCTCCAAATAAACCTTCCCTAGAAAGTCTCCAGCAGACTTTTCATGCCTTATTGGCCACAGTTAGGTGTTAACCTGCCTCTTCTAAAACAATCATTGACAAAGTTTAGCCAATCTAACTTTATCTTAAGTTTAGGTCAATCTTACCCTTCCCTGAAGGTTTCATAACACGATCAAAATAGGGTTTTGTTAGTGGGAATACACAAAACTGAGAAGAGAGTTTTGGAAGATGTACTTGAAGAAGTCATACTGTGATGGACATTGAAGGACAAGTAAGTAATACCCAGGCAAAAATGGAGGAGAGAAACTGAATGTAGAGGGTTAGGCTTGGGACTGAATTAGGACAGCTGTAGTGTAGATGAAGCAGGGGCAGTGAGGTGGGGGAAATAATTTGTGAAATATTTAGGCAGTAAAATTAGGAGGATTTTAAAATCTATTATAAAATATTCCTCTTCCCCAAAACACTACACAGACAGCCCTACTTTCCTTACCTGGTTCACTTATAAAATTGGACTACTTTCAAAGTTAATCTGTGAAATATATAGTATTCATGTTATAGGTCACAAACGAGTCCATTTCTTCTATCTAATCTGAATATTTCAGACTTGAGAGAAACTATAAAGTGACCAGTACGCTAATTGCAAATACCAGAGATAACTGATTCAAAATATGAGAGCCACTTACACATGATCAGCCTTCATTTCATGATAGAAAACCAAAAAAGCAGCAACTGTTAATGCAAATCATCCTCTTATAAAAGCCCTCTTACATAATTTTAAGCTGCCCATTCCTTTAGAAAAACCTTCAGCCAGCATTGTGAGATTAATTTCTTTTAAATATCTAGCGTAAGTCTTTAAACTACTGTACTCCTGAATAATTTTGTGAAGTTCAAAATAATTATAAATGACTACCCATAATTAAACTAAAATTGTTAAATTAGAAAAGATAATTAAAGCTGGAGTAAAATGATCTGTGTTAAAATCATAAAATCGTCATTGCTCTAATTATTAGCACGATCCATTTTTAATCTATGACATTTATAAAGCAAGAGATTTTACTTATCCAGTCTTATTAGCATAATAATCATTGCACTTTACAGGGCTTCAACAATAAATCACTTTCCTTATATTTAAGTTTTGCCCAGACAAACAGAATTAAATATGTATTGAACTTAAAGGTTAAAGTCCCTTCATTAATTCTGTTATTGTTTTTCATAAGCCAAATTCTCTATTAAGGTACCTCTTGACTTCATAGCATTGATTCTAATCATTTTCTAGTAATGAACCCCGAATTGACATGAGATAATGCCTTTGGGCATTTTCACTTGTAAGAAACCTCAACCCTTAACCCCTTTCTCTTCATTTGCATAATCACTTGCATAGATCTTCCTACATTTGGGATGTCTCTGTGTTTCTCTGCATTGATTTTCGATTTTGCTGTCTTGGAACTATCTCTTTCTTGATTTTTTTCTCTACATTTTTCTTCATTGTCTCCCCAGCCCCACACTTGCTGCCCCTGAGGCTTCTTCAGAGGGGCTGACCTCGCCTCCATTTGTTTGGTCATTAGTTACAAGAGACTGTTAGTGAATTTGATGGACTTTGATTTTGAAGGATTTTGATGCACAGCTCTCTTTTTTTAGGCCATTGTATCCATGATGAACACTTCAGAAGTATCTTCAAACAGAAGGTTCCCTGGTCCACACAATCCTACTAAGAGCTCTAGACTGTAACCTTGGGAATGGAGTATGAACTCCCTTTTATTCTACCATTCTTCACATTATATTTTCAATTATTGCACACAATCTGATTAAAAGAGCTATTATAATGCAATGTAAGCCTTCTCAAATTGTATGGGGATAGGTACCACACAGTCATCTTTCTCACTTATAAGGAGCTCTTGGCTTCTTAGTGTCTCCTTACTTCACTCACAGGCCAACTGGGCATTCATTCTTGCTGTAACTATTTGAAAAAAGCTGTATCTTTCTCAGGTTCTAACAATGTTCCCCAACAATTAATTTTCATCAGACAGAATTTTTAATACTACTCTCTTCTAAATTCTTCCCATTGCTCCTTTCATCAAGGATGGAGTTTGAGCAGCATGGAATCCTTCTTAGTATTTTCTTGAGAATTTCCTTTTCTCCAGACCTAGAGTTTATGTCCCCAGTCCTGGGAGTCTTGTGATCCTAGCTAGTTTCATTACCCATTGATCTTTCTGCTGTTGGTCAAGTGGTAATCTATCACATCAACTTCTCAAAACCTACATTTGTTCAATCATACTTTCAAAAGAGGTATCTACACTGAGCTGAGGCTCTGTATATTTTAATACCTGTTTAGAGAACGATGTAACTGTTCGTATTACCCCTATTAATATAAATTATGCTCAAAGTTCTTCATCGGCTTCCCATTGCATTTAGAATAAAATGGCAACTCCACATCATGGCGTCCAGGCCCTGCAAGATTTGGCCTCTGCTTCCAACTCCAGCGTAATCTCTTAACATTGATTCTATTCCCTGCACCACAACTTGCAGAGGTCCCACATGTCACTTAGTGTTCCTCTGCCTCTTCTGGAACATTTTCCTCAGAATTTTGCCTGTCTCATTTCAACTTACCTTTTTCAGCTTACATGTCACCTTCCTGGAGAACTTTTCCCAAACGCCCTATCTAAAATATAGCCACGGGCACTGCTTAATGCGTCACGTTTTTATTTGCTTTACATAATTTATAATTACTTTTTGTATTTGTTTGCTTATTTACTGAAATTTTCCACCAAAAGAACGTAAGTTCCATGAAAACAGGGACCATTTCTTCCCTGTTCACTCTTGAATCCTTGGCATTTTGTGCAGTATATGGTCCATAGTGGAAATTAAATATTTGCTAAATAAATGAACAAACAGATGCATTTGTAGAAACCATGTTGACAGAAGAAATTAATTTATATTTGCAGGCTGATGGATGTGAAATCCCACTCCCCCAAAATAAGTAATGTAGAACTCTTGAAGCAATGAGAATTCTCCAAAATCTGCTTGGAATTAGTAGACATTTCATACGATCAACAACTTCAAATGACTTATTTTTTTACAAGCTACAATTTATACATTTCCAAGATATTCTAAAACAGCTTACTTATTTACTTCTTTCTCATGTCTTTTAAGCCTAAATTAAACGGAAGAATTAGAAATCAAAGTACCTGGTGTTTCCAGGCAATTGCAAAAAGCAATTTCATAGACTGTAAACTCCTTCATGAGACTATGAGCTCCTGGAGGGCATGTCTAACCAAATCCCTGAAACCCCATTAGTGCCTATAAAATGTCTTTTTGTGAATACACAACAATAGTTTGTAGACAGTGATGATTAATAGTTATACAAACTCATTTTGGAATCTAAACTCTTTATAAATGCTAGAATTCATCAAATGCTTTTGGATGCTCGATTTCTTTCAGATTCAAAAAATGGTAATACACATTTCCTCAGCATGTCAGGAATAATGAGAGCTGAGGTACTCTCAAGTAAGTGCTCTGTGAGGTACAGTCAAGCTGTTGGCTCAGAGGAAGCTGTTTAAAGCAACAACGGGTAATGCATTCAATGGCCTGATTCATCCTAAGGGAAGACCCACCTAAGGACTTCACTTAGTGGTTAGAAATGATTCAGAAACCTGAGGAAATCAAGTCTACCAGGAGATAAATGATGATTAGACTCTGGGAGTCTTCATGTGACATCAGAAGTTTTAAATGACAGACGGTAACACTTAAGAAGACCAGGTACTGGGTAACCTTTTGCATATCAATTTTTGAGTAAATATCTTGGAAGCTTAGTTTAGAGTCAATAAACACTCTGGATTTTGATTAAGAAAGATTCAGAAATGTAAAACCCCTTTCTCATGAACTTTGAAAGCATTCCCATTGAAATTTTAAGTTAGTTTTCTATACATATTTTGTCTTACAGACATTTTGGTGAACTTGCAGGGGTGTGCAGACCCTCAAGAGTCTCTTCTTTTAGGTAGTAAGTTCTGGAAAAAGTGTTATGTGTTGAGGGTCTCAAGATGCTTGAAGAGAAGACATTGCTCAGTTGACTGTGATTAAAGCAAGCCAAAGAATGCATATCAAATGCATAGGCAACAAGGCCATGATAAAATCAGAAAATTCTATCCAGAAAGATCTGTCAGGTGTCAAGGCAGAGAAGAGCATTAAAGGCAGTCATGAAGACTGGCAGTCATGGCCTGGAGAGCTATCATCAAGGAGGACTACTCCCCTTGGGCGAGTCTATCACTGCTTTGAGGAGAAAAAGGAGAAACCTTTACCCATCAGCTCCCTTACCCTACTAGTCAAAGACTCATCCCACAAAATGCTAATGCCCCTGAATTTGGAGTTTGCACAAATGTCACTGAGAGGGGCAAGACTGAAACCAGGTTGAGTGTGCAACAAGCTGTCAGAGCTCACACAGAACTAGTCACTACCGTGGTGTCTGAAATAAGAGATACGTGAGGCCAGGGGATCCACAGCAGTACAAAAGAGGTAACCAATACACCTCCTAACGAAACTCTGGATTCTTGTCAACTTAATTTAAAAAGATCCTGCTTCAATATGTACATCTATGTGTGTGTGTGTGTATACAAATAATACTACCTTATTAAGAAGACTAGATATTTTCTGTTCTAATCTTGGCAAAGATATTACGCTAGTCCAACTTTTTCAACCAATAAACAAATGTACTTCTCATAGTTGGACAGAATTTTGAGTGACAGCTAAATACCATCTAATTCTTTACACACACACACACACACACACACACACTCATAGCTGTCAGATTAAATGAAGCATGGCTCACTTCATTTGGAAAAGAATATGTATGGCTGCAGAGTGTTTTGTATGCTTAGTCCCATTCTCCACTTTTACCCCAGAAATGACAGAGTAAACACCTTCAGGATTTACAAAAGGAGCTACTCCACATTTTAATGAAAACTTAAGGTTACAATTACACCCACATTTTTGTTTGTTTGTTTTATTTATTCTCCAATTGATTTGAATCATAATAAAGTGCAAAGATGCTCCTCTGTTTATCATTCCCAGAGCCAAAAATGCACAGACATGGCATTTTATGTTGTCCACAAAATTTGGGAAATGTGCAGATAAGTTTCCAATAGTTAATGCAATTCTAAAACTATAATTTTTTTCTAGATTTGTTAAACATTCTTTTTTTTTAAAGATTTTTTTGATGTGGATGATTTTTAAAATCTTTATTGAATGTTACAATATTGCTTCTGTTTTGTGTGTTTTTTTTTTTTTTTTTTTTCTTGGCTGCGAGGCATGTGGGACTCCGACCAGGGATCGCACCCCCTGCATTGGAAGGTGAAGTCCCAACCACTGGACTGCCAGGGAAGTCCCTAGATTTGTTAAACATTCTTAAAGCATAAATTAAAGAATAAGTTCCGAGTAATAGCAAGAAAAGCATGAAAAATAACAGTTATGGGGCAGGTCAGAAACTAGCCTTACTAGATATCAGAACTTGAACCAAATCTGTGATAAGCACAATAGCCCCCAAAGATGCCACACCCTAATCTCTAGAGCATTGTAGGTGTTCTGTACATCGATTGATATTACATCACATGGTAAAAGGGATTTTGCAGGTGTGATTAAAGTTAAGGACCTTGAGATGGAGACTGTCCTGGATTACCCAGGTGGATCCAATCTAATTACAAAGCCCTTAAAACCATCTTTTAAATAGAGTGGAGAGGCAAGTGGAGAACCTTTCAGGCTGCAGAGAACGAGAGAGATGGTAGCATGAGAATGATCTGACCAGCTATTGCTGGCTTGAAAACAGAGGTAGGAATTCCATGAGCCAAGGAATACAGGCAGATTCTAGAAGCTGGAAAAAGCAAGGAAAAGGATTTTCCCCTAGAGCTTCCTGAAGTGAACACAGCCAAGCAACACTGATTCTACCTCAGTGAGATCCATGTCAGAATTCTGCCCCACAGAACTGTAAGATAACCTCTTTGTATTGTTTAATTCACCAAGTCCTTGGTAATTTGAAATACAAAACTAATGCACCATTATAATCATTTCAATGCGATGTTGGAGGAAGAATAGCAAGCAGGTCACTGGAACATAAGATAATGTAGAAATATATCCCAGTTTACATAACAATTGAGTATTTCTCCAAGGTGGCCATTCTACTCATTGTGAAAAAGAGAATGGTGAATAGGTTAGATAATTGAGCCGGTGTAAGTTCTATCTCTCTGAACGAAAATACAGATGGGTCCTTATCTTAGACCATAAATAAAGAAAAATTCTTGATGGATTTTAGCCTATAAGTAACAAGTGAAAAATAAAAACCTTACAAGAAAAACTGAGAGATTACAAGTATATCATATATTTTAAATATATATATAATAGATTGTTGACATGGTTGTGGGGAGAGATAATATATGGGGAAAGATGTGAGAAAGAAACAGAGAGGAAATAATTGAAAAAGGAAAATAAAAACAGAGACTTACCTAAAAATTATGTCACGTGAGAGCATCGACATGTATAATTATTTGTTTACATACAGATAAATTTTAAAATAACGTAAAAACATCCTTTGCATGTGTGGGTCTCTTACCAGTCATTTGGGCTATTTCGCTTTTTTGCATTGTTTTCATGATAAGTGAAGAATATTTGAGCATCCATGAAATGCTGTGATTTAGTAATATATTCAGATTCCATAGAACACAGAGTATAAGGAAAGATGCTTTTAGATACCACCTTCTTAATGTTCTTAAAATGTCTACAGGTTGTTCAGTATTATTAGATGTTCATTCAGAGCTCTCACTAGCCTGGAGTACCTCTCATCCCTGTTTTATCATCCTTCCTCTGCCCTGTGCTGACAGCTCTTGAGTTGAAATTATCTTCTCCTTGCAGTCAAATTTTAACAATCCAGTTATCTTTTTCTCTCTTTATTATTCATCTGTCTTAAACCAAATGAGAGGATTTTTTTTCCCATGGGGACTTACTCTCCACACTTTTTAAAAATGAAAGTAACTTCCTTTATTACAGAATTGAATTAAAATCAAAGAAGTTCTGAACCCCATTTAAAAGACAGTTTTGTCACTGAAGAATTGAAAGGATTTCTTTATGAAACAGCTTCGCCTTAAGACAGAGGATAAAGGGCCCTGAGGAGAGCATTATAGTGACTCTCAAAGGTACTCTTCTAAATAATGCTAACGTAGCCATAACGCAGAGTGTGATGAAGATTTGGATATACCAGGCACCACTAGTCCCCCAAGATGGCAGTGGCCTTCCTCTCTGATCTGTCCTCTGAAGAAAGTCATTATGAGGAAAGACAATAGACAATGGAGAGCCTGTAAGGAGACTGTTAGAGATAAAAGAAAAAAGGGAGCAAGAGTAGAAAAATGAGATCGTGTGAAAGTGATAATACAACTCTGTATGGAACAGATAAATGTGCAGTATCCATCCTGGTTTAACACCTACTGTTTAATAAATCCAGATGCTGTAATATTGTGAAGTGAAATGAAGTTTGGAAATAAGAGCTCCCCAAGAGCATAGGAGAGGTGGTCCACTCCATTCATGTTTCAGGTGGCCCATGAGAACACTGTACAACTGGGAAGTTGTTTTACTCAGCTTAATGGATGTGGAGAGATCAGACAAGCAGTGTTAGAAATAAATGCAACTCTATCCCCTGCTGTATCCAGTAGCACCCAGAGGCAACTCATTTGGTTATTAATCTCCTCTGACAGATCTCCAGTGGCTATAGGGGGAAAAAGATACCAACGTGTGAAGAAGTGGCAGTATGGCTGACATTCTCCAAGAAACACTCGCTCTCAGAAGATGACTGACATCTTGAATTTCTAAGCAAATGCATTAGCCTCCTCAGCTCTGGGGGTCTGTTTGAAACTCAGAAGAAAATTAAGTGAACATAATACAGCTGCCAAATTTAGAAACTTGCTTACATATTCCGAAGAAAATATCATGAGATATTTAGAGTCTACTTTAAAAACCTATAGATTATATTTCAAATTTAATACCTGGGGCATTAACTCTATTCATTGGACTAGCTTCAGTGAATTTCACTTTTGGAGCATAACACTACATTGAAAATGTGTCCTCTAACCTATGATATTTATGTATCATTTAATATGAAATTTATGAGGCTCCATTTCTGATTTCCAAATGGATGCAAATTAGAACACAGAGTATTTACATTCCTTCATTTCTAACCCATACACACAAAGTTTGACTTTAAAATGCCACTGTGCTTGTCTGTTTCATAGAAGCTATAGGTATTTATACGGCCTTTGTGTCTGTAGCACACTCTGGATTTCAGTTTTTAATTTAATATTGGGCAAGGACTGGCCATAAAAAAGACTATGCTATTCAAAGTAGAGGTGGATTGCTTTTCTTTTAATTCCTGAGACATTTATAGGCTCTCAGGGGAGTAGAATTTGTAACCACATAATCATCTAACATTTTCTTGTCTCCTTTGGAGATTAGTAGTTAAAAATCTATGAACTCTTTTTGCTATTCCGATACATTCTAGGTAGAGGAGATATTTTGATCTATTCCAATTTACACTGTTCAGAGAGGATGGATTTTTAGAAAATGATTTTCTACTTTCTCAATAGAGAGTTGTTAGTTTTCAGAAAGAAATAGAGTACATTCCACTTCTTTTAATAAGCATTTTTATGGTGGTTAAATACTATGTATCTATTTGCATTTCAACAGCTGATGTTTGAGCAGTGAAATGCAAATCTAATACTTAAAATCATAAATAATTTTTAAAAAATCTCTTGCAAAGGTGTTGAATGGTAGTGGTTGGACAAATCTACTTTGAATATAGGCACTGATTTTGTAATGATACTTTCACTACGGGAAAACCTCCTATAAAGAGACCAGTATTTTTGTGAGCAGTATTTGGACAAAATACTTCATAGGTCAGTAATTTGTTGACATTATTATTGATAGAATTTTGTTATATGAGTAATTGTTTCAGGGGTTTCAGAAATACAGGAAAATAATATAAATACCTCAAAAGAGATATTAAGATGTTGTGTGTGCCTTCTTGTCACTTTCCTTCCATTTACATCTCATGTTAAGATGTTTATACTTATAACTTATCTCTTTTTGTCTCTTAATAAATTTGAGATACGTAACCTGTTTCTTCACTTACAGAAACAAACAACGAAACCATTCATTCAGTCAGAAAAGTGTTCTTACCATACTGATTATTAGTCTCGAATTCTACAAAAACTGTGTTAAAATAATACATTGAAGAGTTTAAATAAATACAGTTTTTTAAAAAATGAGAGATGATTATTTTAAAATGTGTTTGCATACAATCTGGAAAAAAGTAAATTAATATAAGCAGTTATAAAAATAATTGATCTTCTCTCTCTAATATTCAAGATAAAACCAAATTGGTGTGGATAATACACACTCTAACAATTCAGAACACCTGGGTTCTAGGTCCTGATTTTGTCACTAGATATGTAATGGTGGCAGATGATAAAGTCTCCACTCTCCGTTTTTTTCCTTATAAAATGAGGCTACAAACTTTTAACCTTACTCGATCAGATTATCGTGAAAATCAAATAAGTAAAAATGCTCTAAATACTGAAAGTGTAACAAATACAAATTGGCATTACTATAATTCTTAACTATATAGAAACTATGTTGCTATAGTTCCTAGACTTCTGAATTGTGTTTTGCTGTCAAACTTGAAGGAAACTAATTCCTAAGAATATGTTCCCATGTCTAGATTCCTCTAGATGCCTCTAGAGTCCACAGCTCCATGTCAAAGTGAAACTTCAGAAATTAAAATATTGTGGCTAATTAAAAATTTTGTTTTTGCACTATCTACTCCTTTCATTACAGATTTTGTTTTGTTTGCTTGTTTTCATTGCCCCATTAAATATCTCCAGGATACAGGTTAATATTAATACCAAAGGAACTATTTTCCAACAGATCTTCAAAGCTTTAAAATTATAAAGCTCAATGGTCCAAAAAAGATTCATACTCTGTCCTGCTTTTACATTTAAGTGTTTATAAGTTTATAGAAATCTACTTTGTAGTTATAAATAGGTGCAAATTTGATCATATAATATTCCTGAAAATTCTGATGAAATTTTACCTTAAAAAAAGTAAATTTTTTTTCTTTCTCACTAGCATGCAGAAACTTAGTAGTTTATATGTGTGTACTATTTATCTACAGTCCAGGCTGGAAGTTAATGAACATCTTCTATTAATGAATCTCAGATCTCTCTTTACCTCAGGACAATTTTCTTCTATCATTTCTTTATTATTGCTTCTAACATTTATTATTTTTTCCCTGCAACTATGTTATTTCACATGTTAGGTTTTCACTTGTTTGGTTATTTCATCTTCCATGTCATTTTTCTTTTTATCATGATTGCTGCCTCTATATAATTTGCCTTTATCTTTGAGCTATTTCTTGCACTTCATTTAACAGATGATTGTTCCAGATTTTGTGACTATCATACCTTCAAATCATCTATTAAATTGTTTGGATGACAAATCACATTTTTCATTCTGAATTTTTCAAAAAATTTGTTCTATTTTATTTCCTTTTTCGTGTGGAACTTTATTTCCCTTAGGTACTTTTGTTACTATATTTTATTCAATTGTCTGTTCATCTCACGCAGCAGCTGTTTTGCCGGGTTAATGTTATTCTGACCAGACTGATCACTCCTTCTTAGTGATGGCCAGTTCAGATGGGTTGTAACTCATCAGGCTGAGCTCCTTGGGCTTAGGTATGATAGCTGTTACAAAGCAACAGGAGTTGCAAGGGGGCTGGGAGACAAAACACACACTTGCCTTATAGGCCAGCAGTGAGTAAAAATACAGGTTTCTGTGCTTTTCTGAAATCCCCAAAGAATCTTCTGTGGTCTCATTAAATCATCTATGCCTTGGGTCTCGGGAGGCTTGGCCCTGTCCATTGGCCTTGTGCCCAGAGAAAGCAGACCTATTTATACAAAGCCAATGTGACTAGGGTTTCTACAATTATTTAGGAACCAATAACTTCCCCTGATGCTCCATCTTCCATACTTCTCTCAAGGCTTCCAGTTGGCAGATTCTCTCCATGTAACTCCAACAAAATCCAGGCCTCACTTGCCTACACTCATCCACCTGAAGGCACAAGCTACCATGAGGCTCGGGAGAAGCAAAGATCAGTAGATTGGGGCTGGGAGTAGAAGAAAAAAGATAGTTTATGCTCAGATTGCATCTGCCTTATTTTTTCCCAGAATTGTACCAAAATGTTAAAAAATGAAAAACTGAATTATATGTTTATATTAAGCCATATACAATTGGACCATAGTGTTATAAATATACTTATTAGGATTTATTTATATTGATCTATTAAAATGGCAGATAATGTTTTTTAAAGATTTATTTATTCATTTATTGGGCTGTGTTGGGTCTTCATTGCTGCACAGGCTTTCTCTAGTTGCAGCGAGCGGGGGCTTCTCTTGTTGCAGAGCATGGGCTCTAGGCACTTGGGCTTCAGTAGTTGTGGCACACAGGCTCAGTAGTTGTGGCTCACAGGCTCTAGAGTGTAGGCTCAGTAGTTGTGGCTTACAGGCTTAGTTGCTCCATGGCATGTGGGAGGTTCCCAGACCAGGGATCAAACCCGTGTCCCCTGCATTGGCAGGCGGATTCTTAACCATTCCACCACCAGGGAAGTCCTGAAAATGGCAGATAATTCACAGAATTTTATTTCTAGGTCATAAAAAGATAAGTGGTCATTTGGTTTTCTAATTTTCTTCTTTGTGTTTTTCCAGTTTTTCTATTATGTGTGTATGGTATATGCATGTTCACGTGTGTATATATATAGATATAATCACAAAAAATTTTTTATAATGCTTTAGGTATTCTGAGTATAGGTTGAGATTTATTTACTATTTTAGTTTGTCTACTGTATTTTGGGGTTTAAAGTTCTGAGTAGATTGCATTATTTGACTTCCTTTATTTCATGCATCTAGCAGTGTTTTGAAATTATGAATCTCTTGCTTTTATTTATTTATTTATTTATTGTAATTCTAATTTTTTAATGTCCCTCTATTTTCACAGTTTTCAGACAATAAAAACATTTTAGGAAAATTTAAAAACTGGCAAGCTGCCTGAGCCTTAAAACCAAGAGATTTTGAACCAGTTGGTCTCCTTGCAAGTTTAGAAACCATATCAGTTAAAATTAGGTTTCACAGAAAATGGCAGAAACATCAAGGCAATAATAAATTAAATAAAATGAGTAGAAATTAATTCTCTCCCATGTAAATGTAGGTAAATACAGATAATCCAAGGTGGACAAGACATTTCCATGACCACTGGGTTCCAGCTCCTTTTTTTTTTTTTTTAAATCTTTATTGGAGTACAATTGCTTTACAATGTTTTTGTTAGTTTCTGCTGTATAACAAAGTGAATCAGCTACACATATACATATATCCCCATATCCCCTCCCTCTTGCGTCTCCCTCCCACCCTCCCTATCCCACCCCTCTAGGTGGTCACAAAGCACCAAGCTGATCTCCCTGTGCTATGCTGCTGCTTCCCACTAGCTATCGATTTTACGTTTGGTAGTGTATATATGTCCATGCCACTCTCTCACTTCGTCCCAGCTTACCCTTCCCCCTCCCCATGTCCTCAAGTCTATTCTATACATCTGCATCTTTATTCCTGTCCTGTCCCTATGTTCTTCGGAACTTTTTTTTTTTTTTAGATTCCATATATATGTGCTAGCACACAGTATTTGTTTTTCTCTTTCTGACTTACTCCACTCTGTATGACAGACTCTAGGTCCATCCACCTCACTACAAATAACTCAATTTCATTTCTTTTTATGGCTGAGTAATATTCCATTGTATATATCTGCCACATCTTCTTTATCCATTCATCTGTCGATGGACAATTAGGTTACTTCCATGTCCCGGCTATTGTAAATAGAGCTGCAATGAACATTGCGGTACATGACTCTTCTTGAAATATGGTTTTCTCAGGGTATATGCCCAGTAGTGGGATTGCTGGGTCATATGGTAGTTCTGTTTTCAGCTTTTTAAGGAACCTCCATACTCTTCTCCATAGTGGTTGTATCAATTTACATTCCCACCAACAGCGCAAGAGGGTTCCTTATTCTCCACACACTCTCCAGCATTTATTGTTTGTACATTTTTTGATGAGGCCATTCTATCCGGTGTGAGGTGATACCTCATTGTAATTTTTATTTGCATTTCTCTGATGATTAGTCATGCTGAGCATCCTTTCATGTGTTTGTTGGCAATCTGTATATCTTCTTAGGAGAAATGTCTATTTAGGTCTTCTGCCCATTTTTGGATTGGACTTTGGATAGTCAGCTGCATGACCTGCTTGTATATTTTGGAGATTAATCCTTTGTCAGTTGCTTCATTTGGAAATATTTTCTCCCATTCTGAGGGTTGTCTTTTGGTCTTGTTTATGGTTTCCTTTGCTGGGCAATAGCTTTTAGGTTTCATTAGGTCCCATTTGTTTATTTTTGTTATTTCCATTTCTCTAGGAGATGGGTCAAAAAGGATCTTGCTGTGATTTATGTCATAGAGTGTTCTGCCTATTTTCCTCTAAGCGTTTTATAGTGTCTGGCCTTACATTTAGGTCTTTAATCCATTTGGAGTTTATTTTTGTGTATGGTGTTAGGGAGTGTTCTAATTTCATTCTTTTACATGTAGCTGTCCAGTTTTCCCAGCACCACTTATTGAAGAGGCTGTCTTCTCCACTGTATATTCTTGCCTCCTTTATCAAAGATAAGGTGACCATATGTGCATGGGTTTATCTCTGGGCTTTCTATCCATTCCATTGATCTCTATTTCTGTTTTTGTGCCAGGACCATACTGTCTTGATTACTGTAGCTTTGTAGTATAGTCCAAAGTCCAGAAGGCTGATTCCTCCAGCTCCGTTTTTCTTTCTCAAGATTGCTTTGGCTATTTGGCATCTTTTATGTTTCCATACAAATTGTGAAATTTTTTATTCTAGTTCTGTGAAAAATGCCATTGGTAGTTTGATAGGGATTGCATTGAATCTGTAGATTGCCTTGGGTAGTAGAGTCATTTTCACAATGTTGATTCTTCCATTCCAAGAACCTGGTATATCTCTCCATCTGTTTGTATCATCTTTCATTTCTTTCCTCAGTGTCTTATAGTTTTCTTCATACAGGTCTTTTGTCCCCTTAAGTAGGTTTATTCCTAGGTATTTTATTCTTTTTGCTGCAGTGGTAAATGGGAGTGTTCCCTTAATTTCTCTTTTAGATTTTTCATCATTAGTGTGTAGGAATGCAAGAGTGAATCTCTTGCTTTTTTAAATGAAGAGGGTAGTAGTCGTTGAAATTTTATCTATTGATAAATACTACATCCTCTATCTATTTTGAAGCCTGCACTAGTCTACTCTCTTATCAAATGCAGCTTTGCTTTCCTTATTTTTTTCATCATATGTGTGTGAAATTATACTTTTCAGCAGTCTACTACAGAATCCTGTTGAGAAAGAAATGCATTACCTCAGCTGGACATAACTCCACTAAAATATTGAAAATTAATGAATGGCAGAAATACCAAGTATGAAATTTAGAGTGTAACCAAATACTTCCTAAGAAACAGTGACTTAAAAGCTAATGTCACCTTCTGGCAGGTATAATATATAGGTTTTACCCAAGAAAATGCATGTTACTAATATTTATGAACCTTTCTCTGCTTCTTGAAATAAAGCAATTCTATCCTTTAAAAAACAGAGGGAGCTTAATTTTTAAAATCTAAATCTCATCCTTTGATTTTATGTTGAGGGGAAATAGTGTATGAATTCAATCTAATATTTTTATTTTAAAGGTGAAAAAGTCAAAGAATAAAGATTTATCTATTTATCAGTGTGACTAAGGGACATCAAATTCCCAAATTCTGGAAGATATTTCTCTCAGACTGGATATTTGCTGGCCCTCCAAAATTTCCTAGTAAGTTAGACAGACGTTTGCCTTAGTGGAACTGGAGACCCATAACATTTTTCTCTTCTGTTTTATCTCTTACTGCGTTGTATTTTAAACTATATTTTTACATATTTGATCTCTCCTTAAGCTATGAGTCATTTAAGGGACGATGCCACACCTTACTCTTTTTGTATTGTTGGTATGGTGTACTGCTTAGATGAATGAATAAATACTAGAGTAATTTGCAGCAGGCTACAAGAAATCAAGAAAATAGACAGCCAAGCACAGAAACAAAACCAAAAAACAAAATAAAACCTCCAATCAACTGTATAAAACAAGCAAAGGAAACAATTGATCAGATTCTAAAAGTCATTCTAACAAAAATGAAGTGGAGTTTGTTTGTTTTGCCTTCAATAACTTATCTCTGCTTTATGTTATTATACAGGTGCTTTTGAGTTAATCTGTTATTACCACAACAAAAGTAGGATCTAGTAGAACGCAATTTTTTTAAAAAAGAAGAGTGTTATCTCTTGTTTCAGTCAAAATTGTGCTGCAACTAACAAAATGGGCTGCAGAGATTTCAATAAATTAGGGTGTAATTTATTTACATAGGCAATTCTGGGCTGATTTAGAATCTATGTAAAGTTATCAAGAGAGCAGGATAATTTTGTCTTTTTGTTCCACCTTAAGTTGTGTTTACCATCATCAAGGTTGCTGCATGGTTCAAAGGTAACT
The DNA here is from genome assembly GCF_039906515.1 of Pseudorca crassidens. Taxonomy (NCBI): domain Eukaryota; kingdom Metazoa; phylum Chordata; class Mammalia; order Artiodactyla; family Delphinidae; genus Pseudorca; species Pseudorca crassidens. The sequence continues at coordinate 12,444,972 of NC_090299.1, forward strand.
GCTGAAGCTTCAGCCCTCACAGTTGTTACAGACAGGGAGAGAGGGGCTAGCAGAGGGATTTTACTTAAAATGTATAGGTCACACCTGTCTTCAAGGAGGATGTAAATTTAGCTTTTCAGCATATTGTCTTGCCAGTATTCCGATACCAAAAAGAGGGACAGAAGAATGGAGAACATGCAGGTCACCAGAATGTCTCATCAAATCACAATTCCAAAGAAAAGCTCAATTATCTTGAACAGGCTCTTGTTTCAGAATAAGATACGCAAATTCAAAAAGAATGCACAGTATTGGAATCCACTAGTTTGGGACACAGATCTTCAGATCAAACACTTGATCAAAGGATAATTTATCTTTTCCTAAGGACTGTTCTGGTTACATAAACTTATGTCACCTTTGCTGAAAGTCAAAGAGAATGCAAAGTTCCTGCCTTTATAAATCACAGGCCAATCTCCAGTTACTGTGATTTATTCAGCGATAGAATATACCAAGAATATAATTTTTACACATTAGAGATTGTTGTGAGTTAAAAATGTTTACACTTGCACAAAGGGCTCTACAAACTGGGCAGTTCCATGAACTACCAAGCTCAAAAGGGCCCTGCCCTCATGCTCTACTGTTGCCATGTTAAAATTCTGGGTCCCAGTGTTTTCATTGTGCATTAGAAATCTCAAATTATGTAGCCATTCCTATCCCCACATAATATAGCAGAGAAGTCCAGAAAATAATCAGCAATAGCACTACTGAATGCTTAATGTCCAAGGAATGAAAAATAATTGTCCACTGCGGGCTATAGATTACATATATTTATGTTGCCATAGGTAACATTTACTAGATGTTGTAAATAGCACACAACCTAGAAATCACATAAATTGTGACCCTGGAGCCAATTAAATTCAGCATCTAATGGAGTGAAATTTATTGACAGCTCACTAAAATGAATTAAAAGAAGTAGTAACTGCAGTGTGTTAAAAGTAATAAAGTGTTGATTTTTCTTCTGAGCTCTTAGAAGATTATTATAAAATTGCTCTAGGCCACTCAGTTAATGTGCTACACCTAATTACTATTCTTAAATCAGTAAGGACATGTCTATTTATTGAAAAGTAACTTACTTGTTATTGTTTCTCATTTTTATTCATACTTAAGAAATTGGACACTTATTAAGTATTGAAATTGAACAAGGCACATCATAGATGTCAGGTTAATGACATGCAGCGAACAATTTGCATTCTATTGTCTCTGTTTTCAGGCACTCTTCATTTCTAACATAATTTTAGCATAGGGAGCATGAATCTATGCAAACTCCTTCCATTATTTAATTTTTAAAAGCTGAAATTTTTCACAAAGAGTTTTATGGGCAAATATAGACTCTTATTCACTTTACAGGGATGAAAATCCTTTTGAAAACTTTCTCAAGGACATTCAAGCCCCAACTATTCAAGAAAATGAAAAAAACATTTATAGATATTATCCGTAATTAATTCATCTCAGCCACCTGTGTATTACACAAAAGGCATTTCTCTGCCCTCCTTTATACTGCAATCTAAAAAGTTCAAAACAGCAAAAAGGAAATAAAATGTATAGATGACAGCACATGGAGCTAAAATATCAACACAATCAGCACTATTTTAATAAAGCATAAGAAACTAAAATCTAAATGTCACGGTAAAGAAATCAAGATAAACATTTAAATCTTATACATTAGCTATTGCTTATGTGTCTAAATGGATTGGGTTCAAGTGTTTTGTTTTTCTTTAGTGTTTCAGGTTTTGTTTGTGTCTGTTAACTTTTAAACCAGGGAGCTCCCTTAAAATAGTTTAATGCACAAGATTAACTTTGTAAATTTAAATGGCAATGTTGCAGTTAGGTATGGAGAGGTTCTCCTGACCAGTCAGCCCATAAGAGGAAATAAAAAATGTACTTCACCAAAGCCACGAGCCCGTTGTTTATAGTTCTAATGAAATATTACAGCCCAGCTCAAAACATCTTTTTAAAAAGCATACAGAAAAGTTCAGTCTTTGCTCCAATTATTGGGCTAATTGACATACTCCTCAACTTTGTTTTATTAGTGACGATGAATCCTTTAAAAGTTGATGATCTGGCAGAAGAACGTTTTCCTCATCTTGTACTAAATGGACACAGGCTAATGTAAAACTAAATGAATTCTGAAAAATGGAGCAGGAGGACTCACAAAAGCAGAAAACTAAATTGATTAAAAGCAATCCATCAGTCCTAAAGAAATTCTGCAGTTCACAAAATTCTTAAGGAACCTACCCCTTCTAAAGGAACTATTTTTGCAATACGTCAAAAGGCAATGTTTCCTATATAAGACATTTTACATAAGACAATATTTTAAGTGGGAGAGGCAAAACTTTTCACAGTACCACATTAAAGCATTAACAATTGTCCCTTTTAAAATCCTCCAGCCAAGGGACCCTTGTCTATGAATGCCTCCCTGCCCCCAACTCCTCAGGGTCCTCAAGGTTCTGTAATAAATGGAGATTAAGATGAATTTGAGACAGGAGTGGACCTGGGACATGGGACCCTTTGCTGCAGTGCTGCAACGCTTACACCTGGAACAAGTGTCTCTTCGAGCAACAAAATACAAATAAACTATAAGGGTCTAAAAATAACTGCATGCATGTGCAGTTGGGGCAAACTCTGGACAATAAGGTACAAAAAGATTAAAAAAAAACCCAACTGCCACTTTTGAAGAGGCTGGAGCAAAATCAGGGTGTCGGGAGCAAAAGCAGGGTACTGAGCATGTCCCCTGCACTCAACACCACCAAAGGGGTGGGCAGGCCACCTAAGCCACCCCTCTGCCTCGACCCCTGGACACCTCTACCCTCACCCCATATAAGGAACAAGCTCATCCTCCACTCGGGGAGCCAGTAAGGGAAACTGTTACTTGCTCTCACTGCCCCCTCCTGCAGCCACAGGGGCCCCAGTAAAGCCTTGCATGAATTTTGTGTCTGGCCTCTAGTAAATTTCTATTGATTGGGGAAGGCCAAGAACACTGGTCCGTATCAAGTCCACTTCCGTTATCTGCTGCACTGAGACAGAAAGTAGATGAAGATATTTAAATGTTTAGATTTTTATATTTTAGAAAAGCCTTACCCAAAACTTAAAGTAAATATATTAGTGTATATATTTTAAGAAAACAAGTAATTCAACTAATTTAGGATTAATTCTGTCTCTACTTTGTATGAGAAGATTCTAGAGAGGCCATGGGCGCAAGGGCAGGTAGGATTGTTCAAGCCAAGATGAAAACGGCTATCTTTATCCTAAGATTAGTGGAAGGATATTGAAGTATGCCCATGAGGAGATACTCAGTTACAGCATACTCTGTCTGCTCTCAGACAGAGCTAATCTGTCCCCTTTTGTACCCATTGCTTAAAATAATCATCTATGGCCAAACCGTGTAATGACCCCAAACATAACTTCTGTGTAACTCTAACTGAACAATATATTACTAGCTGTATAATAAGTGTAATCTTAGAAAGATTATGATGCTCTCTTTGAACATGTTAACAGGTGTAAAGGTTTTGTGTATAATCTGGAAACATAGATTAAAAAATTATATAAGCTTCAAGATTCAAAAGAAAGGGAAAAATGAAAAAGAAAATTGATCAGTGCTTTTATTTGAGAATGTGGAGGGTTTTTTTTTTTCTGTCTTAAAGTGTGATTATCCTATTTAAATAATATTTTGTAGGAAAATGCTCCTTTTTTCTGTCTCTGACCTATGAAGACAGGACAGAATTATGTTACTTATAAGCAATCACAATGCAAACCCAACCGCCCATGTGTTTAAAAAACTAGGGATTCAGAATGACAGAAACACTGGCCCTCCTTCTCCTCTGTGCACTGTAACTACATGCAATAACCATAGTTGACAAAAGTTCCTGATGTTAAATTTAGGAAACCTTTGTGCACCTTACTTTCACCAAATGAACTTAAAGCATTTATAGAGACTTTAGAGGCAAAGTAGCCCTGACTTTCACACAGAGCCCAAGTTCCTTCTACTGACTCTGCATAACTTCTCAAGGGACAGGCAGCTCCCTTCATGCTTGGACAGTTTGTGGAAACAAAATCTTCCCTCTTTTAACAACCACCCATTATACCTAATTGGCTTGGGTGTAGCAACATAAAATTAGTTTTAATTCCCTTTTAAAGTGAATTACCACCACGTATTCGAACATGTTTATTCTGTTTTCAATGTTTTCTCTTGTACGTATCCACAGACCCAGTTCTTCCAATCATTCCTACAAGCCCCTATGTGGTTGGACCCCTCCCTACCTCTTCAAATTCCTCTTGTTCCACTTTCTCTTTCACATACTATACTCCAGTCACACTCATCTTCTTTTTGTTCCTTGATCCCAAAATACCCATTCCTGCCTAAGTCTTTATGCTTGCTATTCCCAGCGTCCTGTGCCTCCGGATATGGCTAAATCCTTGGGATCTTTCCAGTCTGAGTTCAAATGGTATCTCTTTCTGTTCATAACACTTATCAGCGTTTGAAACTACTGTGTTTACTTAGTGATAAATTATTTGTTTTTGTTCCTATCTCCCTCATACCAGAATGGAAGCGTCACAATTATGGGGCCCTTGACTATCTCACTAACTGCTGAATCCCATACCAAGTAGACCAGTTCCAGGCACATAATATCTATATAATAAATATTTATTTATGAGTGAATAAATAAATATATCTATATCCTACAACCTATATTCTATGAAACAGCAAATGTCTTCTTTTATAATTACAAACCTAAGCCTACTTACATCACTCTTCTCCTTGCAGCTATGAAAATACATTCCATTTAGGGCCAATGCAGTTAGTTGCCCAAGTTATGCACTACGTCACTCTGTAGGTTGTTATTTAGTTAGACTACAATGTGAGCATCACTCACTGGAGTTGAGTGCCAAGGCCCGTTCCATTGTTCCTAGGATTAAATGCAAGCTCCAGTGCCTGGCTTATAGAACTCTCAGTATCTGGCCCCACTACACTTTCTGCTCTATTTTTCTTCCTCTACTCCCTTGACATTACTCACCAAACTTCCTAATTTACTTTCAGTTCCTCCTAGGACCACGCTTTCTCTGATCTGCTAAGCCTTCTGCAGAGAATCATTTATGCTTTTCTTTCACTCCCTCACCCTTCCATCTCTTCTGATCCTAAATTTGATTAAGCTCCTTTCTATGTGTTCTCCTCATTTTCTCTGCTTTCCTTCCCATATCATTAATCACCTCATTGTGAGTTTCAATTCTCTGTCTTCTCATTTCCTCTCTAAGGTAGGAGCTATGTTTGCCATATTGGTCCTTGTATCTCCAATGTTTGATAAGATGAACTTATCACGTGAATGAATAGTCATAACATGCTGTCCAAATTCTATACCATCTTGGCCATCTTTCTCTGTATTCTCTATTTTATCATTGTCCAATTTTAAAATTGTGGAACTCACATTTGATCTGTACCTGTGATCAAATTTCACCTTGTGCTGACCAATACAGAAAACAGTGAGGCAGTGTTCTTATATTAATATACTTTATTGGTATAACTGAATATGTTCCTACTTTTCTACTTAAAAAGTCCAAAGATAATATTCTGCAAAATCTGTATTGACCAAACTCATATTTAACAAGCTCTTCTCTTCTCTACTTCATTTCATTAGTGCCTTTTATTTCTATTTCACAAATATCCTTAGAAAATATACTTACTTTCCCTAGAAATAAGCTTCCCACTAAAATGTTTGCAAAGAAATGGTGGGTAAAATATATTTAGGTCTATCTCCTCATTTTCAGTAGCCCTAATTTGAATCCATTTTTGACCTGGTTTTATACCTGGAGAAGAAACTTGACTTCTGTGTGGCATTTAAATCAAGTTAATTTCTGTGACTTTAATAGGACATTGTTACCAAATTTTTGAATGTCCCATATTGTGACACTGATTGTCTCATAAACAATCCAAGCCTATGGGAGCATTAATAGGGGCACCCTGACAGTCAGTCCTTCACCTCCCATCCAATGTTCTGAGCACTAAAAGCAAATACATCCTATTTCTTGCCATCTACTCTTTAAAGAATAGCTACATGCTCTCTAGAATTTAATAGTCCTATTAAAGGAATTTTTCTCATGGTCAAATCTTTTAATTTTTTAGAAGCAATGTCATTATCACAAAATACTGGTACCAGCACTACAATATACATGCAAAATGATATTATTTGAGTTGACCTATTATTCAAGCAAATGGCTCTCTCCAGATTTTTTAAAGTCAGGTGGATTCGTGCTGCTACTATAATCTGATTATGAGCTAAGACAAAATTTTAATTTATTTTAAATGGCAATAAATTCAAAATGCAAATCAATGTCACCGTGATAGGATCAAATGCCTTTCAAACACAGAGCAGAGAAGGTAAGAATAATTTTGAGTATTATCTTTTAGGTATAAAATTAAGGACTAGATATTAAATCATAGAGATGAGCTGATCTTCTTAAGAAGCTCAATGAATATGAGAGTAAAATGAGTGACATGAGAGGTATTAGACCTCAGCAAACCTAAGCAAAGAGTGGGCAGGCTGAGTGTGTGAGATAAACAGCCAGGGAAGTAAGATGGAAAAGAGGACAGTGCCTGGGAGCTGCAGGAAAGATTCCGGCTGGCAGCAGAAGTAGCTGGATAAAGTGTGATAAAGAGCTTAAAAAGGTAAAAACACCCGTCAGGTTTCAGATGGCAGATGTCACCGTATACGAATCCAGGGTGGAATCACACCATAAGATAGACGAAGATGCCAAACAGAAATAATCACAGACTGCAGAGAAGTCAAGAAAGGACTCTGTTCGTTAAAAATTTGTTTGAAAACAACTGTGGTAATAAGACGATGATGAACATCCCAGGACAAACATAAAGAGCATTATTGAAATGGTAGATATCAGTCAGGAGAATTGGAAATGAGCTTTCTTTAATTAGGAACAAGAGTGGAATAACAAATGTGAAAGTGACATTTGGAAGTACTGAAGATGAGACAATACATTTTCATATGTTACTATTTGCTGATGACCTGATGATGCATTGCTGCAGAGGAACTTAAAGAGTGAATAATAGCTGGCCATCTGGTTGCAAACTTTGACAGCCTTTGAAGATAGTAGCTCATAGGGAGCAAGGAGGAAAGAAAATAGAGTTTTACCAACTGCATCAAAGTTATATGGCAGTAAAGGAGTTGCCTGATAATGAAGATAATTACCTCTTCTTGATAAGAGATGAAGGCACAAAGCTACGGCTGGATAATAAAAAATTCTTCTAGAGCAGAACAGCATAAAATTATGTTCAATTCAGGTCCCATGCATTATTAACTCCCTCAAAATTAAAGCATTTCTTTTAGTCTCTGGCAAAGCTGAGGCATGTAATGGAAAGACCACAGGCTTTGAAGTCATATAAACATGAATTCAAAATCTGACTCCACCATCTAGAAGGGTGTGATTTGGAGCAAATCTTTTAATCAATCCTCATTTTTCAAAATGAAGACATAGCTACTTATCTCATGGGTTTTTGAATGGCTTGGAAGATGAGCACATTAGATGACCACCCCATGACTTACATTCATTATTAATTTAACAAATATCTGTGGAGGGCCACCACGTGTGAAGCACTATACTAGTGTCAGAGTAGGCAAAGGTGATTAAACACAGAGGAAAGCCTCCTCCCCCAGTGTGGCTTACAGGCTTATGAGAGAGACAGTCACTAACTAGGCAATTACAAAACTAAATTTAAAATCACGATCGTGGTTAAGTGCTGCAAAAGAAAAATGCATACAATTATGAGAGTAGATAATATGGTTATTTAGTGTATTTATGTCAAGGAAGGCATCTGAAAAGTGACAAGTGAGCTGATATAAGATGGATTCACTCAAGTTCACTGGGTGAAGAAAAGTAAAAAAGGGGGGGAAGAAAAGTGAGGATTGCATGAGATGAGACTGGAGAGATAGTGAGGTGAGACAATGTAGGATAGAAAGGTCTCAAAGTATATGCATAAGGAGATAATAAATGAAAGCTACACTTTCCCCCTGTGTGCACTGCTGCTATGACCTCCCTTATCTAACCAAAGTGAAAACACCTAAACCTAACTTCTCTGTATTCCTTAGTATATACCTAGCTATGTAATAAGTGTAGCCTTCAAAGGATTGTGAGGTTCCTCTTGCGCTATTAACACATATGATGACTATCCCTCACACCTGGGATAGAAAGGGAACAGTGGAAACAGGAGTGGTCACTGCGCAGTGGGCAGAACTTGGGCCATTGACCTTTTACCACTGGGTGCGGCACAGCACTGGATCCTGAAACTGGCGCTTTGTCTGAAGAGGGCAATTCCCTCTCATGCTCACATTCCTGACCCTCCCCCCAGATTAAGATCCATCCCAAACCTTGCTTCTCACTTCTCACTTAAGTGAAAGGGCAGAGGTTCTTTTAAGCCTCTGGATGAGTTAATTACCATAATTTATTCCATATGTCAGGAGAATCTAGGTTATGTTGAACTAACAAAAACCCATAAAATATTTTAAGATGACACATTTATTCCTTGCTCATTTTTCATGACTTTCATAGGTCAGCTGGGGACTCTACTCCACATTATCCTTATTCGGGGGGAGGTAGGCTGAGGGAGTGAAAACCATCTGGGACATAACTGCATGTCATAATCATGCACACTTCCGTGGCTAAAGCAAGTCACGTGGCCTCCTCTGATTTCAAAGGAGCAAAGAAGTACAACCCTGCAGTGTTTCTGGAGTGGGGAGAACCACAGTATTGGTAAATAACCACATTGACCACATATATTTACTATCATTAGGGATTCAAAGGGCTAAAAATGAGTTTCTCATACCCATTTTCAGGGCTTCCTCTTATCCTGTGTTGTGCTTTCTTTACCATATCTATACGAACTCCAGGGCATTTATTCTGACAACTTTCATTTACTGATGTTCATTTTCAATGATTCTATAACACACAAATCTTATTCACCTTCTCTTACCTTGTAATTCTCTCCAAGCTAATGTTCCCAGGAATTGAAAGATAGCAATCAAATAATCTTACTAATCAAAATAATGCATTACATTGGTATAGAGAAATATTTAAAAGCTACTTTAACAAATAATTTCATTTTTGTTTGAAGTATAGTTGATTTACAACATTGTGTTAGTTTCAGGTGTACAGCAAAATGATTCAGTTACATATGTGTGTGTGTGTGTATATATATATATATATATATATATATATATTTCAGATTATTTTCCATTACAGGCTATTGCAAGATATTGAATATAGTTCCCTGTACGGAACAGAAAATCCTTGCTGCTCATCTATTTTATGTATAGTACTCTGTGTGTTTGTTAATCCCACACTTCTACTATATCCCTCCTCTTCTTCCCTTTTCCCTTTGGTAACCATAACTTTGGTTTCTATGCCTATGAGTCTGTTTTCTGTTTTGTACGTAGATTCATTTGTATTGGTTTTTAGATTCCATGTATAAGTGATACCATATTTGTCTTTCTCTAACACATAACAATAATAAAAAATAATATTCTTTAACAAATCCTTTCTCACCTAATATCATAACCAACTTGGAGATCCATGTTGTTCTCATTTTACAGGGAAAGAAACTGAAATTTAGATATGTATAGTGTATAGCCAAAGTGAAGTGATAATAAGTGATGAAGTCTGGATTTGAATCTATGTCTGATCACAGACTATATATTCTTTCCGCAGCACTACCTATTTCCAGATCTGACACCTACTCTTCATTGTTAAACTCTGTGTACATACAAACTATTATTCTACAGATCACACAACAGAAAGCAAACAACAGCTTGGGGGCTGATAAGGTACTGGTCAGTATGCACACTCCAGAGACTCTGCTTCAAATTCATTAACTACATGTAGGCACTCAGAGTCCCAGTGCATTAACCTCATCAGACATTGCACATAATAACTGACCCCACCCAAATCACAGGGTATGGGAAGTACTGACATAAAATAATGGAGTCATATCTCCTAAGTAGTAAAAGGATTAAAATACATTCAGAGATAAAAGAAGTAAAATACCCTTTCAAAATGTAAATTACTTCTTTCATAGCAACAATGATAATGTACTAATTCTAAGAGTCGAATAAATTATTCAGGACACTGCCATTTAGTTTGTTTCTTGAATCCACAGGGAAAAAGTAATTATGTCTAGCCCAGCCAAGCCTAGGATAACAGATGGCTGGCTATCAGGGAACAAAAGTGAAGGTAATGTCTTCAGAAATCTACCACGATGTTTCATATTTTAGTGAAAAATGTCCTTGGAGGGACCTTAGAATCAATCAGTCCAAGTTTCTCATTTTATAACCAAAGAAGTTGAGGTCCAGAGAGGTAGAGTATTTTTCCTGAGGCTACAGTTTGTGGCAATACTTAAAGGCAGAAGGCAGATTCCAACCATGAAAAGGGTGGGAAGAAAACTACCAATTATTAAGAATGCTCTTTGATGCTTTATTCATGTTGTCTCACCTCATGCTCAGATGACCACAGTGAAAACAATATGATTTTCATTTTCATTATAAACATATCAGGAATCCAGAGGTAAACCATCTAGCCTATGTTACCAAAGTACTAAAGGGCAGAGTTGAAACCAGTCTATTTTAACTCCCAAAGCTGAGTGCTTTCTCCTACACCAAAAAGCTTGAGAGCATGTGTGCACTCCCTGCTGTTGTGGGTGATCAAGTCTGGATAACAATTTGCCAACGGTGCTATTTTAAGGCATTACTACTTGTTTTTAGAAGACTTTTGACTAAAGTCTCTTCTAATGCGATCATTCTGGGATGTCTGATTAACGGGTCTGTACCTCTTTGAAGCACTGTCTTATTTGAGGGGTTGGTTAGATAATTGAAATCATTCAGGGATCATTAAGATGACTGAATTTGTCTTCCTGGATTATTGTCCCAGGCCTTTAGAACATCATCTGAATGCAGGGACCTTCTATGGAGAAGTTTCCTGAAGACTAAAGGGAGGGTTGTCTTGCAGATTTCTAATGGCTTCACTTAGTGAGAAAAGAGTTGCAGTTGGCCGTCTGGTGACTAGATAATCAAGTCTCCTAGAGGCAATGGGGTCACATCCCCCTGACCTCTCTCACTGTAATTCACCATATCCATACGATTGGGCTGGAAATAATACAGAGTGGGAGACAATGATGCAACATTCAGCTGAATAACATAATCACTCCTCTCCTAGGATCAGTGCTTGACTCATGCCCTCTTCTGAGCACGTATTGGCTTGTCTTTTCTGTTTTAAGGTAGGCACTGTCTGGTTTAGCCCGGGGCAGAGAATAAAGGGGCAGAACCAGCTGGGCTGTCATGGTGACTGGTAGCAAAGAGTAGCAACTTGTCTGACATGTTAGACTTGACTACATTCCCCATACAATGTCTAGACCTCCTTGCATTTTCCAGAGAGGTTTTCTCAACATGCTGGAGAAACTACAAGCTACCACCCACACCCATAACCCAAACAGCATCCTCACAAGGAAAGCTTCCAACTAAAAGTTCAGAGGAACAGGGGATTCAATCTGCACATGACATCTGAATGAAAACTTGTTCACAGCATTCCAGATCTCATTCAGACACATTTTAAGAATAAATAATGGCTACAAAGCATATGCAGCTATCCAGAGAACTGATTGTTCTCATAAGCAGCTTGTATGCTAGGGTTGCCTGCAGAGGTCAGTTTCGCATTGTCAAGAAGCAGCAAGACCCAACATATGGTCAGCATAAGATTTCACTATCTCCCTACTTTCCCACCATTCTCCATCCCTTGGTACGGGCCCAGCCAGACCTTAATTTAGATCTCTGCACTGCATTCTTAGACAGAAACACAGAAGATTCCTCAGTGTCTGGCACTTTGTCAATGCTTGCAATGGACTTAGCTAGGAAGAGAAAGACTAGGTAAAAGATTAGGGAAGGGTGAGTCAGGCAGTGCAACCAGAGACCTATTACAATGAGCAAGAACCACCTGGACCCTCCCTAGTTCCAAATCGAGATTCTGTTGGACTCAACTAAGTTTCATGCCCCATGTTAAGTATGCGAAAGAGTGAAAAATATTGGTAAACTTTTACTGATTATTTTATAAATTACATATTCAATGAGTTCAAAAACAAGTAATCTTTTACATTTATTTGTACAGTGCCTTACAATATGTAAAGCTTTATCATTCCTCATTTGAATCCTTTCAGATAGGAAGGGCAAGTATTATTTTTATTTTAAAACTAGGAAATGAAAGTTCATAGAGGTCGTGGGAAATGTCTAAGGTTACACAGGAAGTAAATTTTGAAGCAGTCCATACACTGCTTTTCCTATTTCCCCTCAGCCCCTTCCCCTGTCAAGTTGTATTTCAGCTACAAAGTAATCATGAGCTGTGTATTCCTTTGTTCCTTTCTCCTTTCTCTGGAGATACATATATTCTGCAAGTTTAATAGGAAGCACTGTAATTTTATTTTCTCCTCTTGTAGTCATTCAAAAGGAAAAGTAGCTTATATTTATGTTTAATTTTGTGGGTAGTCTCATTATTAAAAAATCAGGTGCAGTGTGCTTGAAGTCCTGACAGTTTTTAAAAGCTAGTTTTCAGGGGATTTTTTTGGAAGTTGTATTTAGAAAGCTGACTCTGACATTTTAACTATAGAAAAAAAATGGTGATAAATCTGTTATATTTGTCACCTTACCAAAACCAAGAAAGGTAGGAAATGGAACAGCTGGTGGATATTTCTATTCTAAACTGTCAAACAGAGCGAGCATGAAGAGAAATCTGTTGATGTTGATGCTTTTGCTCTAACCCTCTAGGCAGGGGTGGCTCTGGCAGAGAATCACTCCCGAGTACCACTTTCAGGTAGAAGTTCTAATAAGTGCCCGTGTCCAAAATGCTTGGAGAATTGTAAGAACTTTCTCCGGAAGAAGCTTATTTTTTCACAGGCAGTGCGTACTTTGAGTTAACGATTCAAGTCCCTATGGTATGGTACCAAAATTAATGGAAGAGATAACACACCCTTATTATATTCTCTATTCAGAGTAAGCAGTTCCAGAAACAAGAACCAAAATGACTGATCAAAAGTAGCCACCTCATGGTGTTTATACATCACATTTTAAACTAGATTTCACACAGCTTTCACAAATATAACTTGAAAAGGGACCATTCCTGGGTTAAACAAAATTAAGCCAAATAGTGCCTGCTTTTGGAGTTGACGGGAATGATGAGAAAACAATCAAAGTTTCACTTATTATTTATTCCCTGAGAGCAGAGAGATGAAAAATATTTTCTCAACTATGGTGGGTTGAATTTCCTGTTATTTTTGTTTCTCCCCAAATCAGTTAACTATTCTGCTCACATGATATATGTTTTCTCCCCAGAGTATTCGATTTTTAATTTTTATACTTAATACACTTTTAAAATCTGTTCAAGTGTCCTAAAGGAAGCCATTAACTTGACGAATTGATTTGTGATCTTTTTATATTTTGTAGGTTTTGTACTGTTCTTTCATGAACACTAAGAAGCTCTTTAACAAGTTAAGTTTCTCAGTATATTTTAGGGTATCATTTCCTCCTTAGATAAATGTGCTGATTTGCTTAGCACTGCTTCAGGAAGCACACAAAGCAATTTGAAAAATATGCAAACATTGTGTTGGGTTTTTTTAACACTGGAGGAAAAAATAAAATGTGTCCTACTTGAGCATACTGCCCTTTTTATTTCTGAAGGAAAAAAAAATCTCAGATCCCTATGAAAATGCCAGATAAATAACTGAGTATAATTGAAAACTTCCAAAGGAAAAAAGTGATTTCCAGTCAATCTTCAATGGAAACCGCAAGAGAATTTTCTAATACAACAAAAGTAGCGATCAGAATAGCTGGCAACTCTCTCTTTTGGTTACATTAAATATATTTAAATGACCATGGGCAGTTATAAACAATAGTAATTCCCTCAGGTACCTATCTCATCCTGCTGTTGGTTCTTCCCTCCAAATAAATAAAGAGATAAAATGTTATCGCCTAAGGAAATATATGACTAAACTAAGCACTATTAATCTTTTAAACCCAAGTGTTCTCTTATGAATATGTTTCTTAACGTCTGTTGGTTTATATAATTCTTAGGGTTAAAATTCCCCCAGCCCTTTTCCCCACAATGATATGGTTACACTCATACATATTTTCACAGCTTTACCGTCTCAACCTTTATAAAGAGATGTAATACCTTGAGTCCGTAACTAAAAGTGGGGTAAATTTACTTTCTTCTCCAGAATAGGTTTTTTCATTTCATGTTAAACAGAGCTTACCAAAGAGTATTTTGAGGCTCAATTTCTTCTTTCAAAAATATAAAGTAACAAACCTGATCTTCTTCACCAAAGTCTTGCAATTTTGAATGTTTGCAAAGAATTAAGACTAGAAAAGACGGATCTCTAATGTCAACATATAAATCTTGATTTTGTCATGTGTTTTTTTCCCTACAGATATGGCGTCAAAGCAAAAATTGTGACTGAAAAAGTTAAACACACAAAGAATGCTTTATTCAAGGTTATTGTAATAGATGAAAGAGGCCAGATTTAAATGTGAACTCAATTGCACTGAAACAAAGGGTAGCAAAGTTTTTAAAGGCTGAGGTGAGAGGGAGCTCATAGGCCATCTGTGTTTGTTTGCTAATTGGCCTTACCCAAAGAAAAAGGAAAGTTTTCTTACCTTTTCAACAGGAGGTAGTTTTACCAATTTGTAGCAAGACACCCATCAAAGTTAGGCCGTACTGTCAAACGGAGACTGGGAAAAGGGGGTGCTATTTCCTTTGATGACATTTCAAAGAGATATTGCCCAGATCCTTGGGCAATATTCCTGAGTTGTAAAACTGGCAGAGAAAACACAATTACAAGATTTTTAAAGTAAATGCTCTAAGAAAAGGGAGTTCAGAGCCCTAGAGTCAGGAAGAAGCCTACTTACAGTTTAGTCAAGCTGAGGGACCATTAAGGTAATCCTGATCAATGGTTATGCAAATATATTTATACGGGCTTCCCTGGTGGCGCAGTGGTTGAGAGTCCGCCTGCCGATGCAGGGGACAAGGGTTCGTGCCCCAGTCTGGGAAGATCCCACATGCCACGGAGCAGCTGAGCCCGTGAGCCATGGCCGCTAAGCCTGTGCGTCCGGAGCCTGTGCTCCGCAACGGGAGAGGCCACAACAGTGAGAGGCCCACGTCCTGCAAAAAATAATAATAATAAAATAATAATAGGGCACAAAATGAAGCAAAATGGCTTTGAAATTCAGCTCTTTAATTAAAAACAAATGTTATCTTGCTACCATCCCAGAGAATTGAAATATAGCATACAACGTATCTTGCCTAGTGATGATCCCTAGTAGGGATGAGGACAAAGAGTTTAACTAACTACAAACAGCAACAGCTCCTAAAAATAAAATTTATATTCAAAGTATCATAAGAAAAGATATTTTAAAATACCATTCTAAAGCCTAGCACCATGGTTATAATACCCTAAAACTAGATTGCCTGGGTTCAGATCTCAACTCAACTACTTATTTATGTGATCTTGAGCAGTATCTGCCTCAAATTCCTAAATAAACCTGAAGAAGAATAACTCATCACTGGAGAGTTGGTAGGGCTGAATTAATAAATGCAAAGCATGCAGAACAGTGGCTGATATGTAAAAGTATATTAGGTGAATGACCTTTCATTATTTTACTCAAAGAAGATTTGCAACTACTATTGTATAGCAGGGCTCGTCTCATCTTTAGCATCATAGAATTCTGAGTCAGATTTTTCAGGATGGTGACCAATATCTTCAACCCCTTTCTCTTACTCTCACTAGGTGTCACTGGATTATTCATACATCCTTAGGACAGAAGTCATCAATGATTTGATGATGGATAAAATCATCAATATCTCTGAACTGAGTTCAGCATACTGAATGATAAGACCATAACTGACAGAGTAATAAAAACAAGCCTCATATTGCTGACATAGGATCTGGAACAATAGCACTAGGTGAGATTTGGAAAGTGTCGAGATACCAACAGCTCATCACAGACTCACCATTATGAGATGTCCCAAGAGTATTAAATGGATTCCTACCCCCCAAAAAAAAAAATCCTAATGCCTCTCACTTCTCCCTAATTATTTCCCAAACTTCCAGCGTGAATAAAAAAGTAATGTAGAATAAACAACACTATAACAGCTACAGTAATCAAGACAGTATGGTCCTGGCACAAAAACAGAAATATAGATCAATGGAACAGGATAGAAAGCCCAGAGATAAACCCACGCACATATGGTCACCTTATCTTTGATAAAGGAGGCAAGAATATACAGTGGAGAAAAGACAGACTCTTCAATAAGTGGTGCTGGGAAAACTGGACAGCTACATGTAAAAGAATGAAATTAGAACACTCTCTAACACCATACATAAAAATAAACTCCAAATGGATTAAAGACCTAAATGTAAGACCAGACACTATCAAACTCTTAGAGGAAAACATAGGCAGAACACTCTATGACATAAATCACAGCAAGATCCTTTCTGACCCACCTCCTAGAGAAATGGAAATAAAAACAAAAAGAAACAAATGGGACCTAATGAAACTTAAAAGCTTTTGCACAGCAAAGGAAACCATAAACAAGACGAAAAGACAACCCTCAGAATGGGAGAAAATATTTGCTAATGAAGCAACTGACAAAGGATTAATCTCCAAAATTTACAAGCAGCTCATGCAGCTCAATAACAAAAAGACAAACAACCCAGTCCAAAAATGGGCAGAAAACCTAAATAGACATTTCTCCAAAGAAGATACACAGATTGCCAACAAACACATGAAAGAATGCTCAACATCATTAATCATTAGAGAAATGCAAATCAAAACTACAATGAGGTATCACCTCACACCAGTCAGAATGGCCATCATCAAAAAATCTACAAATGATAAATGCTGGAGAGGGTGTGGAGAAAAGGGAACACTCTTGCACTGTTGGTGGGAATGTAAATTGATACAGCCACTATGGAGAACAGTATGGAGGTTCCTTAAAAAACTAAAAATAGAACCACCATATGACCCAGCAATCCCACTACTGGGCATATACCCTGAGAAAACCATAATTCAAAAAGAGTCATGTACCAAAATGTTCATTGCAGCTCTATTTACAATAGCCAGGACGTGGAAGCAACCTAAGTGTCCATCAACAGGTGAATGGATAAAGAAGATGTGGCACATATATACAATGGAACATTATTCAGCCATAAATAGAAACGAAATTGAGTTATTTGTAGTGAGGTGGATGGACCTAGAGTCTGTCATATAGAGTGAAGTAAGTCAGAAAGAGAAAAACAAATACTGTATGCTAACACATATATATGGAATCTAAGAAAAAAAAAAAAAGGTCATGAAGAACCTAGGGGTAAGAAAGAAATAAAGACACAGACCTACTACAGAATGGACTTGAGGGCATGGGGAGGGGGAAGGGTAAGCTGTGACGACGTGAGAGAGTGGCATGGACATATATACACTACCAAACATAAAATAGATAGCTAGTGGGAAGCAGCCGCATAGCACAGGGACATCAGCTAGGTGGTTTGTGACCACCTAGAGGGGTGGGATAGGGAGGGTGGGAGGGAGGGAGACGCAAGAGGGAAGAGATATAGTATCAGTATATGTATAACTGATTCACTTTGTTATAAAGCAGAAACTAGCGCACCATTGTAAAGCAATTATACTCCAATAATGATGTTAAAAAAAACCACAAAACACTATAACTTTTAGAGACCAAATCCCAGTTCTGTTGGTTCTGCTGATTGCTGTGTACGTCTTGAGTAATTGCCTAATCTTTCTGAACATTAGTTTGATCATGCCTGTTTTTAATAAGAAGTCTTAAATAGTAACACATTTAAAAACATTTAGCATAATGATTTGTGTTAGATAAATCATATTTTCCCTTCTGCTAAACGTTCCTTTCCCCTTGCATTCTTATGTAAACTCTTCAAAACAAGTTCATTCATTCATTCACACATTCATATAAAGTTCTGGGAATACAAGGGGGAACGCCGTGGGGGGCACTCCTTTACAGCAATTGTGCAGCCAAGTAGGGATGCACACAAGTGAATAGTGGCGTAAAAGTGAATGTGATAAATGCCACAGAGAAGGAGATAACGGTGTTCTCTGGAGGAACCTAATGCCTAACCCAGACTTGGACGATCAGGAGAGACTTATAAGAGACAGTGAAATCCTAACTGAAGTGATCTTTTAAATAAAAACAAAATAATATTGCTGGATCATATGGTTAGGGAGGAAGCGGTGGGGATAAGGCTAAAGAAGTAGACATGGTCCAGAGCAGGAAGAGATTTATGGGGAATGAGCCAATGATGTTAAGCTAAGGAGTGAAATGAGCAGCTCTAATACAGAGGGTGAGCTAACAGGGAAGAGATGAGTTAGAATCACTGGTAGTAATTGAAGCTGGAGTTGTCGGAACTAGGCTACTGGAAGTAAAGTGTGAAGAAGTAGATGAATTAAAGATGTATAAGAGATGCAGTCAAGATGAACAAAGATGGAGAATCAAGGACAACAACTAAGTTTCTAGTTTGGGCAACCAAGTGGAATCATACTCTAAGATGGGAAACAATGCAGAAAAAACATGAAGTTGAGAGAGGCAAGTACAAAGAGTCCATCTTTTGACATATTAACTTTTAGGTGTATGTGGTCACCTAGGTGATAATATTTGATAAGACTATGAAAATATACTCCCAGAGTTCAATGCCATGATATAGATAAATCTTTGAATTGAGCAGTAGATGGAATTATCTAAGGTCAAACTACAGAGTAAGAAGACATATGGACATAGGACGAAATGCTAAAGAGCTCCAATATTAAAGACATAAGTAAAGAAAAAAGCTTTAAAGATGGTTGGGAAACAGTGGGCAAAGTGGTAGGAGAAATGTTGCACACTTATGCTATCAGAGAAGTTAAGGAAACAGCATTTCAAACAGACCTAAAGACAAACACTTAAGGAAATCAATTTTTAATTTTTTCCAGCTTTATTGAGATATAATTGACGTATAATACTGTATGTTTAAGATGTACAATGTCCTGATTTGATACAGACATATTGTGCAGTGATTACCGCAATAAGGTGAGTTAACACACCCGTCACAACACACAACTACCATTTTTGGTGTGTAGTGAGAGTTATATAATACATATATAATATTTTATTTTTTTAACATCTTTATTGGAGTATAATTGTTTTACAATGGTGCGCTAGTTTCTGCTTTATAACAAAGTGAATCAGTTATACATATACATATGTTCCCATATCTCTTCCCTCTTGCGTCTCCCTCCCTTCCACCCTCCCTATCCCACCCCTCTAGGTGGACATAAACCACCTAGCTGACATATATAATATTTTCTTTATCCATTCATCCATCAACAGACACTTGGTTGTTTCCATGTTTGGCTACTATAAACAATGCTGCAATAAACATGAGGGTGCAGCTATCTATTCAAGAGAGCGGTTTAATTTCCTTCATATATATACCCATAAGTGGGACTGCTGAATCATACGGCAGTTCTATTTTAATTGATATTGAATTAGGCTAAGCTACTGGAGGTAAAACTCACAAAAATGTGGAGACTTTCTCTATGTCCCTCTAGAGTTTGAACTCTCAGACTCATCAACGCTGAGCCTCTAGCAACTTGTCAATGATAGTTTACGTTTTCCCAACTCAACTCTGGTTTCCATGCAAGTTTCTGCTCATGGGTTTCTGCTCCAGTAAGTTGTGATCCTCTGTATTTGCCTGTCTCTCTCTTCAATTTGGGGGTCAGCAGTTTGCCTCGTGACCTCACTTCTCTTTAAGAAGAGAGGAAAACGTCTTAAAGACTTTTATTAAGAAAAGTTGATTTTTCAGTTTGTTCAGCCTTTGTTTGTTAGGATGGGGTGTTGACATCCAAGCTCCTTACATGCCAAAAGTCGAAAGACAGTTTTTAAAATACCCAAAGTTATAAAATGGAAAACTAAAAGACAAAGCAATAAATAATAGAAGACAAAACCAATAACCAAACTACAGCTACTAAATCTGATTCCTCAGTTGCTTCTGAGGAGTAGCCTGTTCCTATCCTAACTCATCCCTGGAAAAACTATTAGCCCTTTAGTTTTTGTTTATACAGTGTTGTTAAAATTTCTTCTAACCCTGGGTAGATTCATTACAAGCATAGGTACATTTCTAAAGTGTGCAAATGTGAAGCCATAAGCTAGTAGGGTTAATCCAACAAGCCCAACGGAGATAAATTCCTAATCTGTTAAAACATGAAAATACAGTCATTGTAAACACAGTAAATTATTTGAGGAGACAAAATTCTGTAAGAGCTTGCATGTTTATTTCTATTAGAAAATCCTTGTAGTTAAAATAGTGATGTACAGGCAGAGCAACTGTCTTCAAATCAACCACTTCTTCCTAAAGCCTTTGAAAATCTTTTCAGTTATTTAAAATAGCGCCAATATATTTAGGGTGGGAAGTAGGGGAGGGGAGGGTATCATGTACACGGAAAACTTCCTCTAACACAAGGGTGATAAATTTTATAAATAAGACCTTTTGTTACCTTAATAAATAAGGGTAGACGGATGGGACGCACAAGAGATAAAAAAGGATACAGATTGTTTTAAAGAAAAGAATACAGATTTAAGAGCCAAGCAGACCTTGTTTTGAATCGCAGTTCTGCCACTCAGCAGCTACATGACACTGGGCAAGTTTTCTAACCTTTCTAAGTCTCAGTTATCACACTTATAAAATAGAGACCCAAAATGTCCTCTGACTACATTCTACAGATTAAGGATAATATAAATATATGGATTAAAGACAATGTAAATAAAGATAATGAAAACGCTAATGTAAAGCAACTAGCATGATGACTTGCACTCAATAAACAGGAGATTTAAATTATTATGCATGATTTATAAGTACCAGCATATAAATTATAATATCTGTACAAGTACACTGACATATTCAATAAATAATTTCCAGTGCCTTGCCCGTGCTAGGTGGTAGGGATGGGGGCTGAACAAGGCTGACAAGGTCCTCTCTCTAATAATTTAAATTCTAGTGTACTCCCACAAACCTGTGTCTCACCTGCTACTCCCAAGTAACTAAATGCGTTTCTAAATCTAAATATTAGGAACAACTTATTGATTTATTATAAAGACCAACTTGGCATTTATCTAGGAAGTTCTGGAAATCACAGAAGTGTTTCTGGCCACATATTGACAAACCAGATTTGTAGTTTAGAAAGATTATTCTGGTGGTAGTACATAGGAGACCAGCTAAAAGACCTTTTCAACGGTTTGACTGAGAGATGATATGGCCACAGGAAAGAACAAAGTGTTCTAACATAAGAATATGTCAGAAAGGGAATCAGTAGGGCTGGTTTCTCTTTTAGATAATGGGTGACCAGTTTTATTACAAACAAATATAGTGAATATAAAAGAAGGAACTATTTGGAATGGAAATCAGGGGGAAAAAGTTTTGCTAGCTGAATTTCACTTGGTTTTCATTTCACCAAACTGGACAACTTGCTGTTTTCATATTATGCATAATGGGAAATGAGGTCCTTCAAATTCCAGTTCAGATGTTCTATCCTCCATGAAGCTGGCTCAATCCAAAAAGAGTTGAAGACTCCTCCCACTTCTGGGTTTTTTGTATACTCCTTAATTACTGGCTATCTCTCTACACCCTACTACATCATGTATTTATCTGTCCCTACTACTGAATGCTTCCTGGGATCAGGACTAATATTTCATCTACAAGTGTTTATCCAGGAACAGCAAAATGCCAGGCACATAGCAAGCAATCTATAAATAATATTGAATTGAATTTCCTAAGATAGCTTATTACAGATCAAGATCTATGGCATCACAGATATGATTCTTACATAACAAAGTTTATCAGTGCTCTCAAAATAAATACACAGTGAAGTGTCCGTGGAAATTTTTTTGAAAAGATCTCATCTAAGAGTCAATAAACCTGTTTCAAGCCCTGTATCCTTCAATTGCTAGCTGTGTGATATTGAAAATATTTTTTAACTTTCTGAGTCAGATTTACAATCTAAAAAATAGGTATAATGATACCTGTTAGTTCCATCAAACATGGTTGTATGATTCAAATGAAACAACATCGTTAAGAGCAGTCAGTCATCAAGACCACAGAAGGATAAATGCATGAAAGTTTATATTACTTTATAAAGAATAGTTTCTAAAATAATGTTTGGTGATCTTTTTATACTTTTTAAAAGATATAATATCTAAATATGTTACTGAATTTTTAGTATATATTTTACAATTAAAATACATAAAAAGGAAAAATAATAATAAAATTTGCATGGAACCACATAAGACCCTGAATAGCCAAAACAATCTTGAGAAAGAAGAAAAAAGCTGGAGGTCTCACATTTCCTGATTGCAAAATATTTTACAAAAGTACAGTAATCAAAACAGTATGGCACTGTCACAAAAACAGACATATAGACCAATAAAACAGAACAGAGAGGTCAGAACCAAGCCCGCATGTGTACAGTCAGCTGATCTTTAACAAGTGTGCCAAAAATACACACTGGAGAAGTGACAGTCTCTTCAACAAATGATCTTGAGAAAATTGGATATCTACACGCCAAAGAATGTAATTGGACCTTTAAATTACATCATACACAAAATTCAATACAAAACAGATCTGGGCTTCCCTGGTGGTGCAGTGGTTGAGATCCGCCTGCCGATGCGAGGGACACGGGTTTGTGCCCCGGTCCAGGAAGATCCCACATGCTGCAGAGCGGCAGGGCCCATGAGCCATGGCCATTGAACCTGCGCGTTTGGAGCCTATGCTCCGCAATGGGAGAGGCCACAACAGTGAGAGGCCCAAGTATCACACACACACACACACAAAAAACAGATCTAATACTTAAATTTAAGACCCAAACTGTAGAACTCCTAGAAGAAAGCATAGAAATGAATCTTCATGACATTGGTCTTGGCAATAATTTCATGGATATGACATCAAAAGCATAGGTAAAGAAAGCAAAGCTAGGCAAGTAGGACTAAATCAAAGTAAAGTTCTTCTGTGATGGCAAAGAAAATCAGAGAGTAAAAGAATGAGAGAAAATATTTTCAAACCATATATATATGGTAAAGGGTTAATATCCAAAAAATATATAGAACCACTACTACTCTCTAGCAAAACAAAAACAAGACAATAACAAAAATAACATTTACAAACAGCTCATGCAGCTCAATATAAAAAAAAACCCAATCAAAAAATAAGCAGAAGACTTAAAGAGACATTTCTCCAAAGAAGACATACAGATGGCCAAGAAGCACATGAAAAGATGCTCAACATCACTAATTATTAGAGAAATGAAAATCAAAACTACAATGAGATATCACCTCACACCTGTCAGAAGGGCCATCATCAAAAAATCTGCAAAAAATAAATTCTGCAGAGGGTGTGGAGAAGAGGGAACCTTCCTACACTGTTGGTGGGAATGTAAATTGGTATAGCCAATGGAGAAAGTATGGTTTTTCCTTAAAAAACTAAAAATAGAGCTACCATATGATCCAACAATCCCACTCTTGTGCATGTATCTGGAAAAAAAAACATTGTTCAAAGGATACATGCAGCCCAATGTTCATTGCAGCACTGTTTTCAATAACCAAGACATGGAAGCAACCTAAATGTCCATCAACAGATGAATGGACAAAGAAGATGTGGTAGGTATATACAATGGAATATTACTCAGTGGTAAAAAAGAATGAAATAATGCCATTTGCAGCAACATGGCTGGACCTGGAGATTTTCACACTAAGTGAAGTAAGTCAGACAGAGAAAGACAAACATCATATGATATCGCTTATATGTGGAATCTTAAAAAAATGATACGAATGAACTTATTTATAAAACCAAAACAGACTCAAATAATTTTGTTAGAGAACAAAATTATGGTTACTGGGGGGAAGGGTGGTGGGAGGGATAAATTGGGAGTTTAGGATTGACATGTACCCACTGTTATATTTAAAATAAAATGCCTTTTCATGGAAAAAAAATTTTTAAGAAAATAAATAAAAGAAATGAACTAAAGACTTGAATAGTCATTTCTCCAATGAAGACATACAAATGGACAACTGGTATACGAAAACATGCTTTATGTCACTAATTATCAGAAAAATGCATATTAAAACCATAATGAAGTATAATCACACAGGTGTCAGGATGGCTACTATAAAAAAAAAGTCAATAGTGTTAGTGAGGATGTAGAGAAATTGGAACACTTGTAACACTGTTGCTAGGAATGTAAAAATGGTGCAGCTGCTACATTAAGCAGTGTGGAGGTTCCTCAAAAATTAACATGATTCTGCAATCACACTGCTGGATATATACACAAAATAACTGAAATCAGGATCTCAAAAAGATATCTGTACTCCTGTGTTCATTGCAGCACTATTCACAATAGCCAAGACATGGAAACAATATAAATGTTCATCCACAAATGAATGGATAAAGAAAATATTATATTTACAATGTAAATTATTCATCATTAAAAAAGAAGGAAATTATTAAACATGCAACATGAATTAACCTTGAAGTCATTATCGTAAGTGAAATAAGCCAGTCACAGAAGGGCAAATACTACATGATTTCACTTACATGAGTTACTTAAAATAGTCAGACTCAGAATCAGAGAATAGAATGGTAGATGCCTAGGGCTGGGGGAAGTGGAAAATGAGGAGTTGCTAATCAAAGGTATAAAGTCTCAATTATGCAAGATGAGTAAGTTCTAAAGATCTGCTGTACATCATACCTATGGTTAAGGATACTGTACTGTATACCTAAAAATGTCTTAGGAGGACGAATCTCATTTTAGGTATTCTTACCACAATAAAATAAAATCTTTAAAAGTTGCCTCATGGATTAAATTATGCCTTCAAACATTTGGAATTTGACAATTTCAGAGATCATGTGCTTGATGCTTTCCCTTGAAGTAACTCAATAAAAATATTAACATGATAACTTTTCTATTAAAGAACATAATATCTTTCATTAATATATTAATGGATATTTGCAGTCATTGCTAAAGGCAAGTACAAATATTGTTTTTTCGGTTTTTGTGTTTTTACTATACAGTGTTCTGATTAAACATTTACTCAGTTCTTAAAAAAAAAAAATAAAAAGAGGGCTTCCCTGGTGGCGCAGTGGTTGAGAGTCCGCCTGCCAATGCAGGGGACACGGGCTGTGCCCCGGTCCGGGAAGATCCCACATGCCGCGGAGCGGCTGGGCCCGTGAGCCATGGCCGCTGAGCCTGCGCGTCCGGAGCCTGTGCTCCGCAACGGGAGAGGCCACAACAGTGAGAGGCCCGCGTACTGCAAAAAATAAAAAATAAAAAGAGATGTAGAATAAGTGTATAATCCTGCCCATTTCCCATGGCACTGTTGAATGAGTACAGTCAATTTGTCTTTGTGACCCCAATATTTTTTTAGTTCTCACTGACCACTCCTTGCTGTTGACATTTGATTTCTGTACAACTTTTAATGCTACCAGTTAAGCAAGGTGGTAGTGTAAAGAGAACGTGCTTTGGATCTTACCTCCACCTATGATTAGTTACAGGACCTTACCCAAATGGAATGATTTCAAACACAAAATATGGCACATAGAACCCTGCAATCAAAGTTGGCTAAACACATGAATCAAGATCTTCCTTCCTCCCTCCCTTCCTCCCTCCCTTTCTTCCTTCCTTTAAGAAAGTTCCAGCCTTAAGCTGAATAAATAAAAATTAACAGTCTTGTTTATTAAAAAGAAAGAAAGAAAGAAAAAAGTCTCCACAATTTCTAATCCTCACTGAAACAAGAACTCATATTGGATGTTTCATATTACGTTATATAAAACAATTTAATTTTATCATCAAAATGTAAGAATGAAAGCTATTAGCAAATCTGATTAAAATAACGGTGTAGCATACTTGATTATGTTTGCTCATTACTTTTCTTTATATTTTTTCTTGTTATGTCATGAAATGAAATAGTCACAAGACCTGCATATGAAAGCTGCACACTTAAAAGGTCACGATTTCCTAAAACACCTTCAGTAAACATTCTTAAGGTAGTAAATCGTTCTTCCACTTTTTAGAGATTTAAAAGGACAGGTTTAGAGGAAAAATAACCATAGTGATGAATTCCCTTAAGAGAGACAAAGTGGTTGGAATTTGTTATAAAATTTGATTGAAAATAAGCTTCAAGAGATTAGTTTTAACCTATAAATGCAGAGTTTCTAATTCCACTTTCATATCTCTAAGAAAAAAAATTCTGTTAGAGCATAACTTTTACAGTGTGCATAGGGTCCACAAGTAATAATTTTTCCAAGTATTTTTGACATGGAAGATAAAATCCTGCCTTTGATATTAAAAAATATTATCAAGCAGATAATGCTGCTCATCTAAATTGAAGGATTATCACTATTAAATTGAACATGTATAGTTCTGTAAGGGATCTATAATCCCCAATTTTTGGAACAATGATTTTTATCTTTATTTCCCTGTCAAACATCTATGATTCAGATTAACTTGACAGTTTTATGAGACATGATAATTCTGTCCAATTGAATCCAATAGGGAAGGGATTTTTTTTTTCCTAGCAAACAGCCATAACAGTATTACAAATATCATTGCAATATTCAGCTATCCCATTAACGATATTATTTTGTTTCTACATGACTAGATTCAAACATACCCCTCTATGTATTTTTAAATGGTAATAATCTCCAATAACCAAATAAATACTACCTTTAAATAACTCTTCCTATCCTTAGTTTTCATTTGGCCAAGGGTGTAAACTAGTCTTTTAGTGCACAATAGCATGCAGCTGTTAAAATCAAAGACCACATGAAAATGTAGGCTGACAAGTTACGGCTTAATTGTGGAGTCATGTCAAACCATGAAGAAGCAAGTTAGCCATCACAAAGGTAAAGATTTTATTGTTCTTCTGTGATTCTAAGTGACATCAACAGACTTTTCCATGTGCTACTTATTCTCTTCCTTATCACAAATTTTACTCACTTTAGGAGAAGAAAGAAATGTCTCGGAGAAGAAATTTTTTGTTTGTTTGTTAAAGACATACAACTGGGCTTCCCTGGTGGCGCAGTGGTTGAGAGTCCGCCTGCCGATGCAGGGCACACGGGTTTGTGCCCCGGTCCAGGAGGATCCTACATGCCGCAGAGTGGCTGGGTCTGTGAGCCATGGCCACTGAGCCTGCGCATCTGGAGCCTGTGCTCCGCAAGGGGAGAGGCCACAACAGTGAGAGGCCCGCGTTCCGCAAAAGAAAAAAAAAAAAAGATATACAACTGATTAAGGAAAGACTGGCTTTTTTTTTTTGAAGTTCTTTCCCCTGAATAAGACTTGGCTGTCCAGGAAGCTTCATGGGTACTAACTGAAAGGCAGCCAGGGCAGGGCAGGTGAGGTCAGGTCTTTGGCTGAAGAGCTGATATAAGTCCAACAGATGACTTCATATTGGATAGACGTGGGGGATGACTTGGTCCTACAATGGCTACTATTTATCTTGAAAATTGTACATCAGCCAGAGTTATGGACACAAAAGGTGAAAGGGTATTGAGAGTCTAACAGGGGCAGGCAGGACTCAAGTTGAAATGGCACCTGCTAAAGGGCCACCACAGTTCTAATGGGGAAAAAGGCAGTGGGTGAGAGTGCAGGCTTTCAGATAACTGTGGGTATGTGGCTTTGCTTTACTTCACTTTGCTTTCTTTCTCTCTTAGATACTAAGGCAGAGGCAGAGAGTTTAGGCTTGTTTAGTAAAAATAAAAACCTACCAGACAGCAGATAGAGGTGCCACATCCAGTAAGATAACTGTTTCTAGAAACTTAGGATAACCTGTTAATTTCGTTTGTTTGTTTTTGTTGGAAAAAAGGGCATATTTTAAATTTACTTACTACTGTTATTTTTTGAGGGTCTATCATAATGCTACACGTTTTTGTTTTTTGCGGTATGCGGGCCTCTCACTGTTGTGGACTCTCCCGTTGTGGAGCACAGGCTCTGGACGCGCAGGCTCAGTGGCCATGGCTCAGTGGCCATGGCTCACGGGCCCAGCCGCTCTGCGGCATGTGGGAACTTCCCGGACCGGGGCACAAACCCGTGTCCCCTGCATCGGCAGGCGTACTCTCAATCACTGCACCACCAAGGAAGCCCGTATAACGTCTACATGTTTTTAAACAATCCACAAGATATTTAGAAATGTATTTTGGAATGAAATGAAATTTTATGTAGCTATTAATTTCATTAGGGAAATTGGGAGCATTTTGTTCCTATTTTGACACAATGGATACAACCAGGACTGAATGATTATAAGTTAGTGGAAGTAAAAAAAAAAAAAAAAAAAACAATTATTTTATTAACATATTTGGCAGAGGTTCATTAATCATTATCACTCTTAAGTAGTTAATTTATAATGAAAGCTT
Source organism: Pseudorca crassidens (assembly GCF_039906515.1). Taxonomy (NCBI): domain Eukaryota; kingdom Metazoa; phylum Chordata; class Mammalia; order Artiodactyla; family Delphinidae; genus Pseudorca; species Pseudorca crassidens. Next base: position 12,473,497 of record NC_090299.1, read on the forward strand.
TCTTTATTTCAAATGTTCTCCAATTAGGTAAAAAGAATAAGTTTACACAAGGCAACTCTATCATTTATAGAATAATGAATCTGGTACCTTTGAATCTCATTCGCCAATCAGTGGTAAGGTAAATATGACAAGGAAGTGTTCTAGTAAGGTGACTAACATTGATAAACTGTGTTGCATTTTGGTCACAGAAAGACATCAAAAAAAATCTTCCTTATAAACTTTTATATATCCATTTAAAAAGAAATTATAGTAAGCTTATTTAGGTGAAAAGAAATTCCAGTAATAACAGAAAGCAAGCAAAAATTTACAAATTCTCAAAATATAAAACTGAAATCAGTGTAATAAATGAAAAATAAGTCTATCAAAGCAAAGCCACAATAAATGTTAATATTTGGTTATTAAAAAAAATCCAATGTACTATGTTTTCTCTCAGATTGGCAAAGATTAAAAAGAACATTAATGTCTGGGATTAACAGACTGTGAGAATATAAGAACACGTATATATCATTGGTAAACAAACTTTACTGTGGGTAAATTTGGAAATATGGATCAAAATCTTTAAAAAGTTCTCTGCTTACTCTTTCTCCAAAAAAATCTACTTCTAAGAATTTACCCTAACAGTGGAAAAGCAGAGGTTTTTTCTCCAGTTTTATGATAGAAAAAAAATCCAACAATAGAGATACAGCTAAAGAATTTATGGTACTTCAATTTTTATTAAACACATTCTTTTATGTGTTAAGAGCTAAACATATATTCATATAACAGATTACTGGCCGCTTAAAATAATAAGTGAAAATGAGGATTCCAAAACCTTACATACTGAGTAACACATATGCAATACCTATATATGCACACATATATATACATCTACATATATGTTAACTGTCTTCAGGTCGTAGAATCCAGATTATTTTATTCTTCTTATGACTTTTCTATGTTTTTCTAGTTTTTTGCAGAGATCATATATTATTGTTGAAATATGGAAGGGGAAAATGTAGATGAGTACAGCTCCAATTGATAACTGACTAATTCTAGTATGTAAATTAGACCAGCACTCATACCATATATATGTCTAATAGTTAAGGTTAATGCCTCTGACTACCAGATGGCCTGGGTTCCAGTCCCAGTGCTATGAGTTACTAGCTGTGTAACTTAGCCAAGTTACTTAATTTCTCTGGGCCATGGTTTCCTTATCTGTGAAACATTAATAGTTCCTATCAGGTTTTGGCCAGTTGAGTTAGTGTGCATGAAGAACAGTGAACCATACCTGGCTCACAGTAAACACCACATGAGTTAAAAATTATTATTCCACTTGAACGTAGGTACTATGAAGGCAAATGTTTTCATCTACTTTGTTCACTGATGGATTACCAGAACATAGTAAAGTGCCTGGAAAATAACAGGCAATAAATACATGATGAATGAAAATAGGCAGGAAAGACAAAGGGAAGAAAGAAAGACTCTCTCCTTTATTTTAATAAGAATAATAATTCACATATAATAACATGGCAGGAATATTATTAATAATGATTATGTATACTCAAGTGTATTTGAATACCTTTTATCTAATTCAGTTCTTTTTCAAATTAATTAAAAGCATAGATTTTGTAACGTTTAGATGGCAATCTCTATGATTCACTCTCTCTCATGTACACTGGAGTAAATTTTGACCAGTTGTTGACTTAATTTTAAACTATATTATCGCCTAACTCTAGGTCCACATTTCCCTTTAACTTATATGGAGATCTATTTATTTTAGAGGAGAACCATGCTCTATATGGACACTTAGGGGATTTAAAAAAAATAACATGGTGTGTTCCCTGGACAGGAGAATTTGAAAGGTGTAAAATATTTCATATTTTCCTTAAGGATATGTAAATGCTTTGAAAATGTCATGAAATGATTGTCTTTGCTGGAAAGGCCATTTTCATTATTGATGAATGTTGTGATAGAATGTTATCAGGCTAGTCAGCTTCCTCTTATAGCATTGTCAAAAGAGATTAGTCATCAAATAACAATGACCCTTAAGAAGGCAACTTCCTAGTGTGAAGATGACAAAGTGAAGATATTTCTGTACCCTTTTCTCAAAAATCGCCGCTAAAACAAAAAGAATAAAACACAGAAACATAAACTCTATCATTGGTAAAAAAAAAGGAGGCATCTGGGACCCTGAATCACAATACATAAGGACTATAAGTATGTCTAGAAGGAAGGAAGTATGACTAGAAAGGAGGAAAATCATATCCAATGGCAATGAGGAGAAAACCAATTTGTCACCACAGAACTCTAGATAGATTCAGGAGTGTAGGCCCTATGAGCTCAAGGCAGTGTTGACACTGGAGCTGAAAATAAGGAAGTTTTCTTTATTTTTCTTTTTAGGGACTATATAAGGAGCAGTCCGACCCCCAAATTCTCAATACCAGCCTACTGTGACAGGCAACTTCCCTGTCTGTCAGCCCCTGATGAAAGCAGAGATGTATATTTTGGATAGAGACAGGGTCCAGACTAAAGGATTCCAGGCAGAGGAAAGTAGGAAAGTGAAACTTGTACTTAAAACTAGGAGTTTAAGTGCAATTCTTAAGTGAAACTACCAGTTAGACTTAAGGGTGAAGTAGGTACATAAATTATTTGGAATTATTTACAAGGAAGATTTGTCTATTTTCCATTATTTAGTTTTTCAATTATTTTTGTCACTATGGCCTCATGGATATTTATTTAATACTTTGGGTTATAATCCAGTACTCCTTTGCTTATTTTATCAAATAGTTCCTGCTTTGGCCATTAGGAGCTCTTTCAGTTGGCTCCTGTATCCCTTTGACATACCCCATCATTGTGGTGGAAGTGTTATTTTAGCTCTTCCTTACTTTCTATCACTGCAGGATGCTCCAGTTTTATCTTGAATATTCTCTGTCTCAGTCCTAGCGTCAGTCATTTCCCTGAGAAGTCTTATTTCCTTTCATTGGAGCTTGTACTAGAAACTCAAATTTGGATACATAAGTGTACTATCTTTCTGGTTTTGATTTCTATTTTAATTCCATTGTGGTCGGAGAACATACCATGTATAATTTCTGTTCTTTAAAATTTATAGAATGTGTTTTATGGTCCAGAATGTGATCTATCTTGGTGAATATTCCATCTGAGCCTGAGAAGAATATACATTCTGATGTTGTTGTATGGAGTATTCTATAAATATCAATGATATCAAGTTGATTGATAATGTTGTTCAGGTCAACCACATTCTTATTGATTCTTCTGCCTGCTTGACCTATCAATTACTATCAAGGGGTGTTGAAATCACCAATTATAAAAGTGAATTTATCTAGTTCTCCTTTCAGTTCTAACAGTTTTTGCCTCACATATTTGGATTCTTTGTTACCAGGTGCATACATGTTTAGGATTGTTAAGTCTTCCTGAAGAATTGATCCCATTATCATTATGTAGTACCCCTCTTTATCCTTGACAATTTTTGTTGTTCTGAAGTCTGTTTTGTCTAAAACTAATATAGCTACTCCAGCTTTGTTTTGATTAGTGTCAGCATGGTACATCTTTCTCCATCCCATTGCTTTTAAATGATTAAAGTCTTCATATTTAAATCGTCTTGTCAACAACGTAGAGTTGGGCATTATTTTTTTAATCTACTCTGACAATCCCTACCTTTTAATTGGTGTATTTAGACTAATTACATTTAAAGTGATTACTGATATACTTGGATTAATATAAACCATGTTTTAAGTGTAGTCTAGTCATTATCAGAGTCTTCTTTGCCTGCCTTCTCTGGTCTTAAATGAGCATTTTATGTGATTTTATTTCATTTCTTCCTTAGTGGATCAATTATATTTCTTTATTAAAAAAAAAAAACCTTTTAGTGGTTGTTCCAGAGTGTGCGATATACATTTTTAACTTATCTAAGTCCACCTTCAAATAACACTATTCCACTTCATGTGAGTGCAGGTTCTTTCTAACCGAGTATACTCATTTCCTCTCTCCTGTCCTTTATGACATTACTATCATTTATTTCACTCGTCCATATGCTATAATCACCCAATACATTGTTGCTATTATTGCTTTGAACAATTATCTTTTAGATCAGTTAAGAATGAGAAAAATAAATTATTTCTTCTTATTTCTTCTCTGGTGCTTTTCCTTTCTTTCTGTAGGCCCGTGTTTCTAACATATCATTTCCCTTCTGACGGAAACAGAACATCTTCTAACATTTCTTTCAGGGCGGGTCTGCTGGTGATAAGCCACCTCAGCTTTTGTTTGTCTGAGAAATCCTTTATTTCACCCTCACTAAATTTCACTGGATATAGAGTTATAGCCTGGAGGTTGTTTTCCTTCAACAGGGCTGTGGTAAATTCTTTCCTCCTGTAAACTAAGGCTTTATTATGGAGAACGTTCTTTATTATGGAAAGTAATCGTGATGAGTACTCTTTCCCTGTCCCTGCCAGAGACTGGAGGGGTTCTTCCTCAGATTATCACTATGGGAACCTGGTAAAGCTCCAAAAGTGTGGCTCCACAACTGTGGCTCCCAGGAGTCTTCCACTGTCATGCTAATACCAAGTTAGCCTCTAAAAATTAGTCAAAATTGTCATTTAAGTGTCCCTATCAATTTATGGCTCCAGGGTCTTCTGCTCCAGGTAAGGTGATCTCAGCTTGGATTCTCTGTAATCTGCCTGTCTCTTCAGATTTCAGGTTGATGGTTTGCCCTGAAAACTCAGTCTTCTTGTGGGTCCAAGAAAAGTCACTGATTTTTTTGTTTGTTCAACTTTTTCTTGCTGTAAGGACAGGAGTGACAATTCCCAAGCTCCTTACATGTCAGAGCTGAAAACTGAAGTCTGGATATAAAATTTTGATGACAAAAAGTTCAAATATTAAATTTTAAAAGTTGACTTTAGAATCAAACAAACAAAAAATTCTTCCTTTTGATTTTGCAATCTTGTGACATAAGAGGTATAAAATTATATGTAGAAAAAAATGCTATCTATTCTGAAAATTATTTACAAACCACTTCCAACCATACTCATCTATTTCATTCAAATACCTCGTGAGGGATATAGATAGCTGCAACGCTGAACATAACACAGACTTCATATTGGTCATTCTCAAAATATAGAATAGGATGAAATTTTAACTTTTAGCAAAGTAAGCAAAAGAGAAATTGATAAGTGAGTACCAATTGGCTGCTTTCAGTCATTTTCACATTAGCATTTGTAAAGAAAATATTTGATGAAAAATATTTCTAAAGCAAGTCTGTATCTCCATCAAGGCTATTTTAAAAAAATATATTGACAACTTTAGTAATCACTGGCCAATGTTAATTATCTCATTGAAAGTGGAAGAAAAAAATGTCAGCTCCATCACACAGGTTTTCATGGTGTTTTGATGATTATTTGAGTAGGAATTACAACACAAATTGATTAATGTATATTTCTCAAAGTGTGATTATAAGAAGAATAAAAATACCATAATGAATCCATGAATAATGTACACTTGGTACTAACTGTGAGGATAAATTAAGACACGTTAGTATGATAACGGATTGCATGGTATGGAGAAGTTTTGTTCCATTTCTCCTTCACTGCCCCATAAGTTACCTAACTAACATCTAGAAAACCCCAGTACAGATGATTCAGCAAGTTTACATCTTTCAGCTTTCAAATACAAGAATAGTTTATCAAAACATACTTATGACCTAGTTAACACATAACAAGTCGCCATATTTCTCGAGACTTAAAAATGCTCAGCTACAAGCATACACTAAACGTTTAACAGTGTTAGGAGTAATAGGGACATTACAGTGTAGCATGTTCCCTATTATGAGTGACCTAAAAATTTAATGTGGAAAATTTATTTGAAAATTCAAACTGTCGGCACCTTTTGAAATATCAGAAAATCAGATCACACTAAGCCAGGAATTCTACATGGTAATAATTATCTAGAACTGAACACAGATTCAGATCTATATACACCAGGATAATCAATAAAGGATGAAGGTTTGGTTTTAATTTTTGAGCAGTCTCCTTTAGTGCAAAAATTGTCTCCAGGGGTCTCTTAGTAATTCAAGTGTAACTTATATTCACCTATTTTTTATTAGGGAAAGGCTGAACGCATTGACCTAAATTGAAAGCAAGAGTTTTAGATTGATAATTTAAGTCTTTGTTTTTCAGTGAAACTTTAGTACATGCTCTAGAGAGCTATGTACTAGAAGATCCCAATTGTTTCTTTCTCAGAAATATTTCTTACTCTAAGCTTGTGTCATTCTCTTACCTGTCCTCTGAGGCCATTTGAATTCAGGATCCTTGCTTTATAGTCAGACCAACCTAAGTTAAATTCTAGTTCTGCCACTCATAAGTTGTAAAACTGGGCAAATCAGCCAACCTCTTTGAGCCTCAGAATAAAAAATAATAATAATAATATAAGTGTGTCTATCATTCAACGTTCAGTCAAGAAAACAGAGGTATTATGAGCCTTATAGGAATAAATCCTTACACAGTCTTGGGGCTGGGGTGCGGGCAGGTGGGGTAAATAAACATCTGGAAGCTCATCAATGAATTTGGTGAAGTTGCAGGATATACAATTAATACACAGAAATCTGTTGCATTTCTATACACTAACAACAAAAGATCAGAAAGAGAAATTAAGGAAACAATGCCACCTACCATCACATCAAAAAGAATAAAATATCTAGGCATAAACCTACCTAAGGAGGCAGAAGACCTGTACTCTGAAAACTATAAGACGCTGATGAAAGAAACTGAAGATGACACAAACAGATGGAAAGATATACCATGTTTTTGGATTGGAAGAATCAATATTGTCAAAATGATTATACTACCTAAGGTAATCTACAGATTCAATGCAATCCCTGTCAAATTACCAATGGCATTTTTTGCAGATCTAGAACAAAAAATCTTAAAATTTGTATGAAAACACAAAAGACCCCAAAGACCCAAAGCAATCTTGAGAAAGAAAATGGAGCTAGAGGAATCAGGCTCCCTGACTTCAGGATATACTATAAAGCTACAGTAATCAAGACAGTATAGTACTGGCAGAAAGACAAACTAATAGATCAATGGAACAGGATAGAAAGCCCAGAAATAAACTCATGCACCTATGGTCAATTAATCTATGACAAAGGAGGCAAGAACATACAATGGAGAAAAGACAGTCTCTTCAATATATGGTGCTGGGAAACCTGGACAGCTACACGTAAAAGAATAAAATTACAATTCTCTAACACCATACACAAAAATAAACTCAAAATGGATTAAAGACCTAAATATAAGACTGGATACTGTAAAACTCTTAGAGGAAAACATAGGCAGAACATTCTTTGACATAAATTGCAGCAATATCTTTTTGGATCCACCTCCTAGGGTAATGAAAATAAAAGCAAAAATAAACAAATGGTACCTAATTAAACTTAAAAGCTTTTGCACAGCCAAAGAAACCATAAACAAAATGAAAAGACAACCCACAGAATGGGAAATATATTTGCAAATGATGCAACCAACAAGGGATTAATCTCCAAAATATACAAACAGCTCATGCAGCTCAATACCAAAAAAAACAAGCAACCCAATCAAAGAATGGGCAGAAGATCTAAATAGACATTTCTCCACAGAAGACATAGAGACGGCCAAAAAGCACATGAAAAGATGCTCAACATCGCTCATTATTAGAGAAATGCAAATCAAAACTGCAATGAGGTATCATCTCATACCAGTCAGAATGGCCATCATCAAAAAGTCTGCAAACAACAAATGCTGGAGAGGGTGTGGAGAAAACAGAACCCTCCTACACTGTTGGTGAGAATATAAATTGGTACAGCCACTATGGAGGTTCCTTGAAAAACTAAAAATAGAGCTACCATATGATCCTACAATTTCACTCGTGGGCATATATCTGGAGAAAACCATGCTTTGAAAAGATACGTGCACCCCAATGTTCATTGAAGCACTACTTACAATAGCCAACACATAGAATCAACCTAAATGTCCATCAACAGATGAATGGACAAAGAAGGTGTGGTACATATATACAATGGAATTTTACTCAGCGGTAAAAAAAGAATGAAATAATGCCATTTGTAGCAACATGGAGAGATTTAGAGATTATCATACTGAGTGAAGTAAGCCAGACAGAAAAAGACAAATATCATATGATATCACTTATATGTGGAATCTAAAAAAATGATACAAATGAACTTATTTACAGAACAGAAACAAACTCACAGTCTTAGAAAACAAACTTATGGTTACCAAAGGGGAAAGGTGGAGGGAGGGATAAATTAGGAGGTTGGGATTAACATATATACACTATTATATATAAAATAGACAATCAACAAGGACCTACTATTTAGCACAGGGAACTCTTCTCAACAGTCTGAAGTAACCTATATGAGAAAAGAAATCTGAAAAAGAATATATACATATATATATAAATATATGTAAATCACTTTGCTGTATACCTGAAACTAACACATTATAAATCAACTGTAATATAAAATAAAAATTTTTAAATAATAGTAATGTAATTGTGTTTATCAGTCAGTGTTCAGTCATGAAAATAGAGCTACTATGAGCCTCATAGGAATAAATCCTTTACACAATCTTGGGGCTGGGGTGTGGGCAGGCTAGGTAAATAAATATTTGGAAGGGGAAGTTAGAGCATCAGAGAAAGTCAGTATTAATTAGTCTGAAGCACTGGCACTGTGTACATATCAGAGATTGCTGGAAGATTCAAGAGGCCAAGCCTGTTCAACCACCAAAGTAGGAGTATGAAGAGGGAGCTTCTGAAGAGGTCTATGAGAAGCCATAATCTTTATCTAGCAGCTCTTGCCGAGTCAAGTAACTGGTCTGAATCTGGTGCCACTGTTGCCCAGCAGGGCTATCTGTCCAGAAGATAAGATTGATGCAGGTAAAAGGAGCAACAAATTGGAATCCACTGGGCACTTTTCTTTCTGACCAAAACAATATCTGACCATGACAAATATCTATGAGTGATGGCTGCTTCCTACACTTCCATCCTCCAGATCTCACCCAAGTTCCTGCTACAGCAAACTCTAACTAAAACTACACCAGGAAAGAGATTCAAGGAACCTGAACTCCAACTTAACCAAACTGACACAGAACCAGCCAGAACAAGAATCTACCTCATGGAGTTATGAAGATGATTAATATAATATAGTTTGTGTAATCCAGTTATCAGTTGTCTCTGAGTAATCCCATGCCAGATTTGAACAAAGCCTCTATACCTCTTAGATTTAGTCCAAAGGTTACAATTATTTTAAAACAATGGGTGAATAGTGTAATTTGAACTAAGATTTTATTGGTGGTAGTTTGCAACATGGACTCTAAAGTACTTCTTTTGAAAAAATTTCTACTTAGTATCTTTTTACCATCACCAAGTTTATTTTTCTCCCTTTGACTCCTTGCCTTCTCCTGAAGAACATTTTGCCTCTTGGGTTCCTGTCTTGCTCCATTTTTCGATCTGTCCTGTGACGGTTAATTTTACGTGTCAACTTGACCAGGGTACCCAGATATTTGACTAAACATTATTTCTGGGTGTGTGACGTTTAACGAGGAGATTAGCATTTGAATAAGTAGCCTGAGTAAAGCAGATTGCCCTTCCCAACATGGGTAGAGTGGGCATAATCCAAACTGTTGAGGTCCTGAATAGAACAAAAAGGTGGAAGAAGGAAGAATTCACTCTCTCTTACTGTTGAGCTGGGACATTGGTCTTCTCCTGCACTCAGACCAGGACTTACACTATCAGATCCCCTAGTTCTCAGGCCTTCAGACTGGCTGAAATTTATACCATTGGCTCCACAAACTTAGTGGCTTAAGATACATGTATTTCAGTTTCCATGGGTCAGGAACCCAGCATAGTTTAGGTGGGTCCTCTGTTCAGTGTCTTACAAGTCTACAGTCAAGGTGTTGATTGACTTATGCTCTAACCCGGAGGCATGAGTGGAGAAAAACGTGCTACCAAGCTCCTCCAAGTCATTTACTCATAGCAGTTGAGCTCATGGTAACTTCCTTAATCAAGGCGGGCAGGAAAGCATCTCTGAACACAGAGGGAGCCTAAGATTCTCTTTTAAGAGGTTTTAAGTCAAACCCACCTAGGAGAATTTTTCTTTAGATTGGCTCAAAAACAGTGGATTTGGGACATGAATTGCATTTGGAAAAAAAAAAATCTTTGCCATTTAATGTAACCTCATCAAGAGTCTGATTACACATCACCTTTGTCAAACTTTATTGACTAGAACAAGTCACAGGTTCCCTCTGAATTTTGGAACGGGGATTATGCAAGTGTGTGATTATTGTGGGGGACGGAGTCTTCATAGAGTGCTTCCTTAACTGAAGTGTCAAGTGACTTATCAGAGATCATGCTCAAACTCTTTGGTCACAAAATTCTCTGTCTAAAAATGTATCTGAAAGAAATAATTATTTATTGCTATAGATGGAATGTTTGTTTCCCCCCCCCCCCAGCAAAACAAAATTCATACTTTGAGACCATACTCCTCCTCCCACGTGATGGTATTAGGTGTTGTGGCCTTTGGGAGGTAATTAGGATTAGATGAGGTCGTGAGGGTAGATCCCTCATGAATGGGATTAGTGCCCTTGTAAGAGTCATGAGAGAGCTTGCTTCCCCTCTCTGTTCTCCATATACAGATATAATCAGTTAGCAGTCTACAACCTATAAGAGGACTCTGACCAGAACCCAACTATGTGATCATACTGGCACCTGGATATTGGTCTTCCAGACTGCAGAACTGTGATAAATACATTTCTGTCATGTATAAAGCACCCAGTTTATACTATTTTGTTATAGCAGTCCGAGCTAAGACATCTATGCATCAACATGTGTTAATCTCTCTTTGATGTTGAAAATGAAAAACAGCATAAATATTCTAAAGTAGAGAATAATTAAGTAAATTATGGTATATTCATAATATGATATTTTGTGACATCATTATTGTATCACGTTTGAGAAGAGTATTTACCCTATTGCAGAAAAAAAATGTTTAGAATTTGAAGTAGAGAATAAAAACTAAGTATAAAGCAGCACTATAATATGTAACAATTTTATTTTATGTATACACTAAAAACACACCTCTTTGATTCCACCATTTGTGCATGGCCTTTCCCTCTGCTGATGTGGTAATATAGAGAAGAATGGAGAGACCAATTCCAGAGTTATGCTGCCTCATTTCCAACCCTGGGTCCACAACCTACCAGACCGTGACACTGGGCAAATTGTTTAACTTCATTGTGCCTCAATTTCTTATCTATAAATGGGGAGTCCTTACAAGGTTTTTATGAGAATTAAATGAGATAATGCATGGAAACACTTAGCACAAGGTCTAACACTAAGAAAATAATGCTCAATCAATTTTAACTATTAATTCACTAACTGACCAAAACTACATGGAAGAATTGGAGTAGCAACTTGGATATAGAACGACCTAGAATATCTGAGAGAGATGTCTCACAATTTACTCACATGTTAGTTAATAACTCAATACACAAACTCAATTTAACCAATTCATAATAAATATTATTGGCCTATCCTTTTCAACATAAAGCAGAACAAATTGCCTAAATCACTTCCTGGTGTACTGTTATAGAGAAAAAAAAATGAGTCTTAACAAGTGACTTAGAAAATAAGAAAAAATTGATGTGGGGAATCAGTCGTGGTAGGAAATAATCTGCACAAAATAAAACTGACACTACCTAAAAACCCCTAGTGAAATCTCGTACTCGTTTCAAAATAGAAGAATCACATTTTCTTTTAAAAAGGTAAATCTGTTATTACCACCAGTGAATATGGATTGATTGGGTAGCAATAATGATTTCAAAAGAAAACTAATACTAGGACCTAGGCATAACTAATTTTGATCTGCAGAAAAAAACTGGGATTTGAATTCAAGTCCATTGCTTGACCCATTGTAACTCACCAACTCAAAGAAATTAAAATAAATTTTAAAAGGTCATAATGGCTAAATATTGACATTTTTATGACCTAGAATTGTCACCTTAAGGTAGAATATTAGCTGCTGAAAGGAAAGCAAAGGGAATACTGGAAACCCTCCTTGAGCATGGGTCTGATAATGGGGTTACCCAGTCATTTCCCAGTGGGGCATCAAGAGCTCCCTATTGGGGTTCTACAGAAACAAATACAACTAATGAAAAGTTAATAATGTTTTTCCTTCAAATGCAGCATTATTAAATAGCCAAGTATAACTGCTTTGAAATAAAGAACCAGGGCATGAAAGGATTCTGCTCTTACACTGACCTCAAAGATCAGTGGAAGTGTCATTAGGACAGAAAGATGGACATCTCTGAGAAAAAGCCAGCATTTGGACACAAATAAACTTACACATTTCTTAAACTATTGGTAAAATTTCACCAGCACCAAAATTCACACAAAGTAATTTAATGTTTCATATTTCATAGATTCCTGTCTCTTTAAGACCTTAGGAATATAATCATATGTTGGGTCAGAGTAGGTACCTGAAACTTCACGATGGATTGAAGTAATTCTGTTCACGAGCAACCTTTACAAATCCAGTAACACAAATTATATTTCCCCATATAACCACAGAATTTCTTTTTTTTTCAATATTCTGCATCCAATGCATTGCCTTGTTACCTACAATAATATAAGCATCTCCCTCTCTCTCTCTCTCTTTTTCTCTTCTCTTTCCCACTTCACCTCCTTATTCATCCCTTCTCTGTCCCTCTTTTTCTCTCCTTCTCCCTTCCCCTTCCCTCACGGTCCTTCCCTCTCTCTCTCTCTGAAATCCTTCATTAAATTTTGGTCACCCAAAATGGATTTGAAGCTGAATACAAACGGATATATATAAAAAAATTATATCATTGTATGACTTTCATATGCTTTCTGAATCTGGATGGAATTGAGAACATAATGTGAAAATAGATACATGAGGAGAGATAATAGCCTGGACTAAAGTCAGAATGCCCATTTTCTGGTCCTCCCTCTTCCAGGAACAGCTCTATGGCTGTGGCATCTGTGTAACTCTGTGTAAACTGAATATATGAAATTAGAGGATCTTTACAACACCTAAAATTCTATGAGATGATGTAAACAGAGTATAAAAATAGTAATATGGATTTAGACAAAGTACGGTACTTAAATCTCTCTCACTAGAAGAAAATGTGAGAACAGAGATAAAAATGGAAGGCGTTATGTAAAATTGACCAGCTAATACAGGATCCAAACATCTATCCTCTGGGAAGGCTTCTCAGCATTCTCAATTACACCTCTGATTGATGTGTCTTTAACATTTTAGACATGTACAGATTATGGCACATAACACATAGTTGCAATCATCTCTTACAAGTTGGCCTCCCCACTATACTGGAAGTAGAACCATTCTTTCACATCCTTGCAGAGTCAGCACCTAGCAATGAACATATAGCATATAGTCAATACAGGGCTACATTAATAAATGAATGAATGAATGAATGAGTCATGCTTAGCACAATAAATAGCTATCCAGAAACAAAATACATCCATCTCTCCCATCCCCATTTTTTTTCCAGAAAATAGTAAACTGGGCTTTCAGTAGAACTTTACTTCCTTTATCCTGTTATAACATGTATTTTAAGCACATATTCCTTTAACCAAACGTTTATTTACATGTAGATTATACTAATAAGAAATGAATCATCACTCCTGAAATTCTTTCCTAATCAAGTATTCCAGTTTTAACCCAGAGAGGGTTTTATCTAATCTGGGATCTTTGCATATTTTACTATCTAAGAGATCAATTTCTACATCTTATTTATGAATATAGTGATCCCTGGAACAAGTCATACTGAATCTTAAATTAAGAAAATATTATATACAATCCATGATAACCTTGGAAATAAATCTGGAGCCATTATAGTCATAAAATACAGCTATATAGAAATATAGATTGTGAATTAACAAATTTGAATTAATGAAAAAGTAACAGACAATAAAAGTCCTCTGTTCTTGTAAAATCCTTTATACTTTATAAGGCACTTCTGATATATTAACTCTATACCTTTACAAGAATTCAGTGCATTATTTTCATTTGCCAAGGCATAAACTGAGCCTCAGTAAATTACATGACTTGTTGGATTTCATGAAAATTATGCAGGGTAGTACTGAAACTACAGCTGAGAGCTCCTGATTCCTAGTTCACTTTTCTTTGCATCAAAAACCACAGTATATCTGTTACATATCAATTTTGGTAAATAAATATATTTTAAGTATACATTCTATATATGTATCACTATTAATAATATTTGTTTTAGTACCTTCTCTGCAGAGACATTAGAATGCATAGATGTTAAGTTCTTTAAGTGTAATCCAATATAAGCACAAAGCAGTATTATAAAAACTCACAATAATATGGCATTTAAAAATTGATTTGTCTCAATTGATGGAGAATCCAATTTAGGTTAAATAACTATGTTTATGAAATTACTTCAGGATTTATTGGCTGAGGCATGATAACTCATCAACTGCAGTTGAGCTTGCAGGAATTCGAGCTGAAAAGTTAATTAACAATAATTTTGAAACCGCCAAAAGCTGCAGCAAGTTCACTCTGCACTCTGCGTACATAGCAACATGCTGGGCTTCAAAAAGAAAGGCACTTCCTAAAACTGTTTACTTTTATGTCATTGAACTCATTATTAAAAATAAGTGAGCACTATTGATTTGGATGGTTTAATAATTCAAAATGGTTAAAGGCAACAGCAGCACTTGAACAGACAAATATTTCCTATTATTGTTTATTACTAACTTTAACTATAATGACTCAATTAATCCAGGCATGGTTTCCCAAAGCAAATTGAAATGCAATTATCAGACCAATAAGATGCTAAAGTCAGTAACTTAAACCTCAGGCAGACAATTTTATAAAGTGATATAATCAATATTGCATTCAAGATGGTATGTGGTGGTGTTAATGTGCCACAGAAAATACAGAAATTCCATTACCATTTAAAATATCTCAAAATCTACTGATGTGTTATTGGTTGCACTTTGAATAACTACTTTGCAGCATATATATGATTTTAAAAATAGCTTACATTCATATACTTTCAATGTTGGGTAAGAGAAATTATGGTTAATAAATGCTTAGACTTTATTAATAACCAGTAGAGACAGAAGTTGCCTTATCAACATACAAACAATGTTTACACATCCCTTGTGTTAGAGAAATATCTCTACATAATTCTTGTTCATGAATCCACTCACAGACACCACAATTATTCTCTTATCAAATTTCCCTTCAAAATAATTTGTTGGCTCTAAAATCAAGTTGTTCCTACATCTGTCCATCACAGCTCTTTTTAAACTGAAGAAAACAGAATACTAACATACCTTTCATAGAGAAAATCATGCTGTCTTCTGGGCATCTGTTTCAGTTATTCATCTTGGGCTATGACTAGTATTCTCCATGAACCTTTACCATCCTCTGATTCAGAATTACTGATGTTTAAAAGAAGTGAAATGCACAATGCTATAAATCTAACTCAACTAAGGCTTGAGACTATGATCAGGAACTACCTTAAGCCAAAGTAAAAATCTATGATCAGCTAACAGTGCACTAAGCTTTCTTTTCTTTTCTTTTTGTTTTTCAATATGAAAACACTCATATCCAACCACAGAATAAGAATAACTACTAATTGGTTTTCTGCTCAAAGAGACCTATCATTGGTTGGCAACTAAGGTAGCAAGAATAGTATTTTCTCCCACTCACAGCTTTAAAAATGAGAAGAAAATCTGATGTACTGAATATAGATAAGAAAATCTTTCAGACTGAATAAACTTGCTGAAGAAATATTCTTATTTTCCTTTAAACTCTGGTATAATGATGATCATTGTTCTCAAAGAAATACAATCAGCGTCAAATGCAAAAGAATACTGAAATTAAAATAGCATTTTGTGTGTCCTTACAAATTTTAAGAAATATTGTTAGAAGTTATATTTGTAAAATATTAAATAATAGAAAGATATGTCAAGAAAAAAATTAGTATTTGCACCCACATACCTCCCAATTCCAACTCTCTGAGGTGATAATATGAAGAACCCTGTGTATATAGTTCCACCAAGTTCTCTATGTGCCTACAAACACACACTTATACACCTTACTGGTTGTTGTGTTGCACCAGATTTGCCTCCAGGAATAAAGGACTTGCCCCAGCTGTTGGAAGTGCAGCTATAAGATGGCTCTCAGCTGTTAGTTATCTTTGGGATTGCCTCAGCTGAAGACAACTCAGTCTTGGAAGCTCATGTTTCCTTGCAGGGCAGTCACCATCTAATGACTGCCCATCCCAGGGGTGAAAATGTCCAGTTCCCACATCCCAACTCAACAAATCTGAGGACCATGCCAGCTCCAAAGCACCCACTGGTAGATGGAGGCTTTCCCTGGTCCTTCATTAAGATCTTTTCCCTCTTCTCCGTCCTGTTTCAGCTCCTTCCTTCCGCAAGTGGGGATGTGAAGAGCACTCCTAATAAACATCCAGCTCACTGATCACCATCTCAGAAGATTTATGGAGAACTTTGAAATAATATTATAGTATTTCACAAACAGGGTAAGAGCCTTAAAACGGTATAATTTTAATTACCCATTCGTTGTCTTTGTGCTTTTATGTTTTACTGCTATATACACTCTAAACCTCACACTATCTTATTATTATTTTTGTTTTAAATAGTCACAAATGAGCCCACGTGTGGTCATTAAAAGCTGATTAGAATTTCGACCAGTCTCTTATTTCCTGGTCTATGGTTTATTCATCCTCTTTCGACAGCTCCACCAAGGATGAGTATAGCTGTGTTTTATTTCTTTCCTTATAAATGGTTCCTCACTTCCTGGAATTCAGTTCGTTGGTGTTTTTGTCTCTAATCGGTTTTTAAAACCTTTATTTTGAAGTTTAGTTTGGCTTCGTGGGCTGCTGGCCTGAAAATGAGAGTCATGTCATTTTATATCTATAGAGCTCTTTTTCTATTGAATATATTGTCTTTGTGAACCAATATTTAGACATTTAAAAAAAGTTTTTAGAGTCAATTTATATCAGATTTATTTTTTAAAATATTAAAATCCTGGATTATTTTCTTTGTCTCCTTTGAATTATCAAGGATATGGATAAAAAGGTAAATTCTTAAGACTTAAAGCAAATTATCACTGAAGGAAACTCAATGCTCAACAATGACTGCTGTCACTAAATTAGCTTATAATGAATTGATCAAAATACAGGGAGGTTGTTTATATTTATACCATCACAAGACATTATTTTGGTACACATTTTACTGAAATGTATCCTATGATAGAATAAATTTTAAAATTAACAAAAACATTTGATCTAAGTCTAATATATTCTTAAACATAAAAGTACTGCATACTGTGTCTATACATAATGATCACTTATCTAGAACATAATTTACACCAGCATTAGACAACTAAGATCTCAAGGAGCTGATTCTCCTGTGTTAATTTAATTAATCCAAAAATAATTTCATCAACCAAATTTGTTAGCAACTTTAGGCATATTATATCACAAACCATTCCAGGAAAAACTCAACAGGAGGAAAAAAGAATTGGAAAAATGTTTTATTTTCCTTCTGCTCTCTTCTTACAGATTGTTACATACAAGATGTACATGGAAAATTAGGTTAAATACCTGTCTCTTGTCCATTGTATGCAATACTGCAATGACTCTAGGTCAGGTAAATCAGCACTTCCATATACACCCAGGAAATCCAAACCCTTCCCAGAGCCTCTCTTAAACGTCTCCTTTTCTTTAACAATCTCTTTAAAATTTCTAATGTGGTTAAGCTTCTGTACCTAAAGGAGACATATTTCTATTTAATAGTAGAAGGTATGTCAGATAATGATCACAAAATATCTGGGAATTATAGTTACCTGCAGCTTACATTTTATAAAAAATTTTCCTTGCATTCTCACTCTCACATCTTTGATGTTCTCATCAAGTCTGAGAAGGAAGCATATTGTTGATATGTGTCACACAATGGTTTTATGAACAAGGTTGGATTCCTTTTTTGAAACACCATTTTAATTTCCTGACTTAAGCTCAACTAGATTTTAGGTTTGAAAGGATGAGATAGTCTCCTTTATGGATACCACCATGTGGTCATCATCTTCTGTAGTGGACATATTGGGTTGGCCAAAATGTTCGTTCAGTTTCTTCTGTAAGATGGCTCTGGTAGCGCTTAGTTGTCTTTAACTTCATTTGAAACAATTTTGTTACACTGTATGTGACAGCTGTCATATCAGCGTGCATTTAAAAACAGACATCAAAGATGGTGAATTTTTGCATAGCCATTTTAATATTGAAGATGGAAGAAAAAAGCAACATTTTCAGCATATTATGCTTTATTATTTCAAGAAAGGTAAAAACGCAACTGAAACAGAAAAAGATTTGTGCAGGGTATGGAGAAGGTGCTGTGGTGCTGTGACTGATTGAACGTGTCAAAAGTGGTTTGCAAAGTTTCGTGCTGGAGATTTCTCGCTGGCCAATGCTCCATGGTTGGGTAGACCAGTTGAAGTTGAAAGCGAGATATAAATTGACAAGAATCAACGTTACACCACGCGGGAGATAGCCGACATACTCAAAATATCCAAATCAAGTGCTGAAAATCATTTGCACCAGCTTGGTTATGTGAATCCCTTCTATGTTTGGGTTCCACGTAAGTTAAGCAAAAAAAAACCTTCTTGACTGTATTTTTTCATGCAACTCTCTACTTAAACGTAACGAAAACATTCTGTTCTTAAAACAAATTGTGACGGGTGATGAAAAGTGGATACTGTACAATAATGTGGAACGGAAGAGATCGTGGGGTAAGCGAAATGAACCACCACCAACCACACCAAAGGCCGGTCTTCATCCAAAGAAGGTGATGTTGTGTATATGGTGGGATTGGAAGGAAGTCCTCTATTATGAGCTTCCTCCGGAAAACCAAACGATTAATTCCCACAAGTACTGCTTCCAATTAGACCAACTGAAAGCAGTACTCGATGAAAACTGTCCAGAATTAGTCAACAGAAAACACATAATCTTCCATCAGGATAGCGCAAGACCGCATGTTTCTTTGATGACAGGCAAAAACTGTTACAGGTTGGCTGGGAAGTTCTCATTCATCTGCCGTATTCACCAGACATTGCACCTTCACATTTCCATTTATTTCGGTCTTTACAAAATTCTCTTAATGGAAAAAATTTCAATTCCCTGGAAGACTATAAAAGGCACCTGGAGGGCTTCCCTGGTGGTGCAGTGGTTGGGAGTCCGCCTGCCAATGCAGGGGACACGGGTTCGTGTCCCGGTCCGGGAAGATCCCACATGCCACGGAGCGGCTGGGCCCGTGAGCCATGGCCGCTGGGCCTGCGCGTCCGGAGCCTGTGCTCCGCAACAGAAGAGGCCACAACAGTGAGAGGCCCGCGTACCGCCAAAAAAAAAAAAAAAAAGAAAAAAAAGAAAAAGGCACCTGGAACAGTTGCCCAAAAAGATAAAATGTTTTGGGAAGATGGAATTATGAAGTTGCCTGAAAAATGGCAGAAGGTAGTGAACAAAAGGATGAATACGCTATTCAATAAAGTTCTTGGGTGAAAATGAAAAATGTGTCTTTTATTTTTCTTAAAAAACAAAGGCACTTTTTGGCCAACCCAGTATTTCTCTTTTCATTGTTCAGTAGCCAACACTCTCTTCCCTGATCTCCTTTGGGGTATGAGTGGGAAGAAATGGCCACCTCTCACTATTGCAGGAACCAAATCCTCCATCTGACTGCCCTGGTGTGCTTCAAGGAGACTTTTAAAGCTAAAAGTGTGACACATGGCTTAGGAATAGCTAAGAGGTCAGATTCATAGCCATCAGTAGCTGTAGCTCACAGATCTGCTGCCTGTTCTTGCACTGTAATATATTCGTTCTGATTTCTGCTGCCTGGTTCTTCAGACATCCCATAATTCCTCTCTGTATTCCAATCTATCTCAACATTCTCTAGATTCTAAGAGCTCCAATATCCTGTAAATAATTTTTTTTCAATCAAGATTTTCAGAGTTAGTCTTTATTGCTTGCAACTAAGACATATATGGCTATTCAGGGTGTTTTGGAAATTTCTGTATCAATAGTAGGAGAGCCAACTGGCTCAGAGTCCAGATGTTTCTAATATGGTTGACTTGAGCTCAGTACTTAATACAGGAGCTAGATAATTACTAGAAGCAAATGCATTGTCTCTTACCTTCAGGAATATCATGTAGACACACTCCTTCTTTCTAACGGCTAACTTGATTAAAAATACTATTTAGGGTTGGTTCCATTTTGACCTGCATGCTATTAACAACTCTTTAAGAAACATTTTGCTATAGATATTACTTATGTTAGAAATAAGCTGTTTCTCATTTAAAAATTCGTTCAATAAATAGTTATTAAGCTAGTATATGATCAAACATCATGTTTAGAACTGGGAACACAGCGATAAATTATGTTCTTATGCTCCCAAGGAATCTTTAAATTTTACTTAATCTCTGGCTTTGTTGAAACAAAAATTCATTGACTTTATTGAGTCTTTTTCTTAATGCCATAAAGATTGGATATATAAAGTAAAAGAATACATGATTACTGTCTTTAATAAGTTTAGAATATAATGCAGGAGATCATACAATTAAATAGTTGGGTACAAAATAATGTTAAGGATGCTATGGTCTTCAGGTCCCAGGTACTTTGGGATCTGCAGGCCCCGGTGCAGACATGGCCAAGTCCAAGAACCACACCTGCATAACCAGTTCCGAAAATGGCACAGAAACAGCATCAAGAAACCCTGATCACAATGATATGAATCTCTTAAGGGGATGGACCCTAAGTTCCTGAGGAACACGCACTTTGCCAAGAAGCACAACAAGAAGGGCCTGAAGAAGGTGCAGGACAACAATGCCAAGGCCATGAGTGCACACGCTGAAGCTATCAAGGCTCTCATAAAGCCCAAGATCCCCAAGGCCAGCAGTTGCAAGCTCAGTTGATTTGCCTAAATTGCTCACCCCAAGCTCAGGAAACATGCTCATGCCCCCATCGCCAAGGGTCTCAGGCTCTGCCGGCCTCAAACCAAGCCCAAGGCTGCAGCTCAGGCTCCCAAAGGTCCCCAGTTCCCCACAAAGGCTCCATAGTAGTGTCCTTTATCTACCTATGTGAGGACAGAAGGACTAGTGTGACCCCTAGGCTGTGGTCTGCATGGGGCTGGTGTCCTCCTGTGCTATTTGTACAAATAAACCTGAGGCAGGGAAAAAAAAAATGCTATGATGGTCACAGAACCAAGAAGTGATGGTAGCAGAAGGGAAGCACAAATTAAAGCATCAGGGAAATTACTCAAGGATTGATGATAATTAAGCCAAATTTTGAAGTTAGACTAAGGTGAGAATGAAAATTATTCCAGGCCAAAGCAGTACGTATGACATAAAGAGGTAAAAGGTTCTCATGAATAAAGCTAACTGTAAGCTTTATGTCTCCAAAGGTCAAGGTGGTAGCAATGGCGAATAAGGCAGAAGGCGGCTTTTCCCTTGTGGTTTCTTCCTTTAGTCAGGTTACCCTACTGCTAAGGTACACCTCCATCAACAGACTACAATACCACATAGGATTTCTTTTGAAGTTAAAACTATCATATATGTAAGGGTGTCCTTTGGAAAATTTGCCTTTACAACTTATTAAGTGGTTACAAAAGGCCTGTAACATTTGAAATATCTACCAGCAAAATGCCTGAGTTCTCTTTTTTTTTGTTTTTTAACATCTTTATTGGAGCATAATTGCTTTACAATGGTATGTTAGTTTCAGCTTCACAACAAAATGAATCAGTTATATATATACATATGTTCCCATATCTCTTCCCGCTTGCGTCACCCTCCCTCCCACCCTCCCTATCCCACCCCTCCAGGCGGTCACAAAGCATCGAGCTGATCTCCCTGTGCTATGCGGCTGCTTCCCACTAGCTATCTACCTTACGTTTGGTAGTGTATACATGTCCATGCCTCTTTATTGCTTTGTCACCGTTTACCCTTCCCCCTCCCCATAGCCTCAAGTCCATTCTCTAGTAAGTCTGTGTCTTTATTCCTGTTTCACCCCTAGGTTTTTCATGACATTTTTTTTTTCTTAAATTCCATATATATGTGTTAGCATACGGTATTTGTCTCTCTCTTTCTGACTTACTTCACTCTGTATGACAGACTCTAGGTCTATCCACCTCATTACAAATAGCTCAATTTCGTCTCTTTTTATGGCTGAGTAATACTCCATTGTATATATGTGCCACATCTTCTTTATCCATTCATCCGATGATGGACACTTAGGTTGTTTCCATCTCTGGGCTATTGTAAATAGAGCTGCAATGAACATTTTGGTACATGACTCTTTTTGAATTATGGTTTTCTCAGGGTATATGCCCAGTAGTGGGATTGCTGGGTCATATGGTAGTTCTATTTGTAGCTTTTTAAGGAACCTCCATACTGTTCTCCACAGTGGCTGTATCAATTTACCTTCCCACCAACAGTGTAAGAGGGTTCCCTTTTCTCCACACCCTCTCCAGCATTTATTGTTTCTAGATTTTTTGATGATGGCCATTCTGACTGGTGTGAGATGATATCTCATTGTAGTTTTGATTTGCATTTCTCTAATGATTAGTGATGTTGAGCATTCTTTCATGTGTTTGTTGGCACTCTGTATATCTTCTTTGGAGAAATGTCTATTTAGGTCTTCTGCCCATTTTTGGATTGGGTTGTTTGTTCTTTTGTTATTAAGCTGCATGAGCTGCTTATAAATTTTGGAGATTAATCCTTTGTCAGTTGCTTCATTTGCAAATATTTTCTCCCATTCTGAGGGCTGTCTTTTGGTCTTGTTTATGGTTTCCTTTGCTGCGCAAAAGCTTTTAAGTTTCATTAGGTCCCATTTGTTTACTTTTGTTTTTATTTCCATTTCTCTAGGAGGTGGGTCAAAAAGGATCTTGCTGTGATTTATGTCATAGAGTGTTCTGCCTATGTTTTCCTCTAAGAGTTTGATAGTTTCTGGCCTTACATTTAGGTCTTTAATCCATTTTGAGCTTATTTTTGTGTATGGTGTTAGGGAGTGATCTAATCTCATACTTTTACATGTAGCTGTCCAGTTTTCCCAGCACCACTTATTGAATAGGCTGTCCTTTCTCCACTGTACATTTCTGCCTCCTTTGTCAAAGATAAGGTGACCATATGTGCGTGGGTTTATCTCTGGGCTTTCTATCCTGTTCCATTGATCTATATTTCTGTTTTTGTGCCAGTACCATACTGTCTTGATTACTGTAGCTTTGTAGTATAGTCTGAAGTCAGGAAGCCTGATTCCTCCAGCTCCATTTTTCGTTCTCAAAATTGCTTTGGCTATTCGGGGTCTTTTGTGTTTCCATACAAATTGTGAGACTTTTTGTTCTAGTTCTGTGAAAAATGCCAGTGGTAGTTTCATAGGGATTGCATTGAATCTGTAGATTGCTTTGGGTAGTAGAGTCATTTTCACAATGTTGATTCTTCCAATCCAAGAACATGGTATATCTCTCCATCTATTTGTATCATTTTTAATTTCTTTCATCAGTGTCTTATAATTTTCTGCATACAGGTCTTTTGTCTCCTTAGGTAGGTTTATTCCTATATATTTTATTCTTTTTGTTGCAATGGTAAATGGGAGTGTTTTCTTGATTTCACTTTCAGATTTTTCATCCTTAGTGTATAGGAATGCCAGAGATTTCTGTGCATTAATTTTGTATCCTGCTACTTTACCAAATTCATTGATTAGCTCTAGTAGTTTTCTGGTAGCATCTTTAGGGTTCTGTATGTATAGTATCATGTCATCTGCAAACAGTGACAGCTTTACTTCTTCTTTTCCGATTTGGATTCCTTTTATTTCCTTTTCTTCTCTGATTGCTGTGGCTAAAACTTCCAAAACTATGTTGAATAAGAGTGGTGAGAGTGGGCAACCTTGTATTGTTCCTGATCTTAGTGGAAATGCTTTCAGTTTTTCACCATTGAGGACGATGTTGGCTGTGGGTTTGTCATATATGGCCTTTATTATGTTGAGGAAAGTTCCCTCTATGCCTACTTTCTGCAGGGTTTTTATCATAAATGGGTGTTGAATTTTGTCAAAAGCTTTCTCTGCATCAATTGAGATGATCATATGGTTTTTCTCCTTCAATTTGTTAATATGGTGTATCACGTTGATTGATTTGCGTATATTGAAGAATCCTTGCATTCCTGGAATAAACCCCACTTGATCATGGTGTATGATCCTTTTAATGTGCTGTTGGATTCTGTTTGCTAGTATTTTGTTGAGGATCTTTGCATCTATGTTCATCAGTGATATTGACCTGTAGTTTTCTTTCTTTGTGACATCCTTGTCTGGTTTTGGTATCATGGTGATGGTGGCCTCGTAGAATGAGTTGGGGAGTGTTCCTCCCTCTGCTATATTTTGGAAGAGTCTGAGAAGGATAGGTGATAGCTCTTCTCTAAATGTTTGATAGAATTCGCCTGTGAAGCCATCTGGTCCTGGGCTTTTGCTTGTTGGAAGATTTTTAATCACAGTTTCAATTTCAGTGCTTGTGATTGGTCTGTTCATATTTTCTATTTCTTCCTGATTCAGTCTTGGCAGGTTGTGCCTTTCTAAGAATTTGTCCATTTCTTCCAGGTTGTCCATTTTATTGGCATAGAGTTGCTTGTAGTAATCTCTCATGATCTTTTGTATTTCTGCAGTGTCAGTCGTTACTTCTCCTTTTTCATTTCTAATTCTATTGATTTGAGTCTTCTCCCTTTTTTTCTTGATGAGTCTGGCTAATGGTTTATCAATTTTGTTTATCCTTTCAAAGAACCAGCTTTTAGTTTTATTGATCTTTGCTATCGTTTCCTTCATTTCTTTTTCATTTATTTCTGATCTGATTTTTATGATTTCTTTCCTCCTGCTAACTTTGGGGTTTTTTTGTTCTTCTTTCTCTAATTGCTTTAGGTGCAAGGTTAGGTTGTTTATTCGAGATGTTTCCTGTTTCTTAAGGTAAGATTGTATTGCTATAAACTTCCCTCTTAGAACTGCTTTTGCTGCATCCCATAGATTTTGAGTCGTCGTGTCTCCATTGTCATTTGTTTCTAGGTATTTTTTGATTTCCCCTTTGATTTCTTCAGTGATCACTTCGTTATTAAGTAGTGTATTGTTTAGCCTCCATGTGTTTGTATTTTTTACAGATCTTCTCCTGTGATTGATATCGAGTCTCATAGCGTTGTGGTCGGAAAAGATACTTGATACAATTTCAATTTTCTTAAATTTACCAAGGCTTGATTTGTGACCCAAGATATGATCTATCCTGGAGAATGTTCCATGAGCACTTGAGAAAAATGTGTATTCTGTTGTTTTTGGATGGAATGTCCTATAAATATCAATTAACTCCATCTCATTTAATGTATCATTTAAAGCTTGTGTTTCCTTATTTATTTTCATTTTGGATGATCTGTCCATTGGTGAAAGTGGGGTGTTAAAGTCCCCTACTATGAATGTGTTACTGTCGATTTCCCCTTTTATGGTTGTCAGTATTTGCCTTATGTATTGAGGTGCACCTATGTTGGGTGCATAAATATTTACAATTGTTATATCTTCCTCTTGGATCGATCCCTTGATCATTATGTAGTGTCCTTCTTTGTCTCTTCTAATAGTCTTTGTTTTAAAGTCTATTTTGTCTGATATGAGAATTGCTACTCCAGCTTTCTTTTGGTTTCCATTTGCATGAAATACCTTTTTCCATCCCCTTACTTTCAGTCTGTATGTGTCTCTAGGTCTGAAGTGGGTCTCTTGTAGACAGCAAATATATGGGTCTTGTTTTTGTATCCATTCAGCCAATCTGTGTCTTTTGGTGGGAGCATTTAGTCCATTTACATTTAAGGTAATTATCGATATGTGTGTTCCCATTCCCATTTTCTTAATTGTTTTGGGTTTGTTATTGTAGGTCTTTTCCTTCTTTTGTGTTTCTTGCCTAGAGAAGTTCCTTTAGCAGTTGTTGTAGAGCTGGTTTGGTGGTGCTGAACTCTCTCAGCTTTTGCTTGTCTCTAAAGGTTTTAATTTCTCCATCAAATCTGAATGAGATCCTTGCTGGGTAGAGTAATCTTGGTTGCAGGTTTTTCTCCTTCATCACTTTCAATATGTCCTGCCACTCCCTTCTGGCTTGCAGAGTTTCTGCTGAAAGATCAGCTGTTAACCTTATGGGGATTCCCTTGTGTGTTATTTGTTGTTTTTCCCTTGCTGCTTTTAATATGTTTTCTTTGTATTTAATTTTTGACAGTTTGATTAATATGTGTCTTGGCGTGTTTCTCCTTGGATTTATCCTGTATGGGACTCTCTGTGCTTCCTGGACTTGATTAACTATTTCCTTTCCCATATTAGGGAAGTTTTCAACTATAATCTCTTCAAATATTTTCTCAGTCCCTTTCTTTTTCTCTTCTTCTTCTGGAACCCCTATAATTCGAATGTTGGTACGTTTAATGTTGTCCCAGAGGTCTCTGAGACTGTCCTCAGTTCTTTTCATTCTTTTTTCTTTATTCTGCTCTGCAGTAGTTATTTCCACTATTTTATCTTCCAGGTCACTTATCCGTTCTTCTGCCTCAGTTATTCTGCTATTGATCCCATCTAGAGTACTTTTAATTTCATTTATTGTGTTGTTCATCGTTGCTTGTTTCATCTTTAGTTCTTCTAGGTCCTTGTTAACTGATTCTTGCATTTTGTCCATTCTATTGTCCATTCTATCTCCAAGATTTCGGATCAACCTTACTATCATTATTCTGAATTCTTTTTCAGGTAGACTGCCTATTTCCTCTTCATTTGTTAGGTCTGATGGGTTTTTATCTTGCTCCTTCATCTGCAGTGTGTTTTTCTGTCTTTTCATTTTGCTTATCTTACTGTGTTTGGGGTCTCCTTTTTTGCAGGCTGAAGGTTCGTAGTTCCTGTTGTTTTTTGTGTCTGTCCCCAGTGGCTAAGGTTGGTTCAGTGGGTTGTGTAGGCTTCCTGGTGGAGGGTACTAGTGCCTGTGTTCTGGTGGATGAGGCTAGATCTTGTCTTTCTGGTGGGCAGGTCCACGTCTGGTGGTGTGTTTTGGGGTGTCTGTAGACTTATTATGATTTTGGGCCGCCTCTCTGCTAATGGGTGGGGTTGTGTTCCTGTCTTGCTAGTTGTTTGGCATAGGATGTCCAGCACTGTAGCTTGCTGGTCGTTGAGTGAAGCTGGGTGCTGGCGTTGAGATGGAGATCTCTCGGAAATTTTTGCTGTTTGATATTATGTGCAGCTGGGAGGTCTCTTGTGGATCAGTGTCCTGAAGTTGGCTCTCCCACCTCAGAGGCACAGCACTGACTCCTGGCTGCAGCACCAAGAGCCTTTCATCCACAGGGCTCCTTAATTTGGGATGATTCGTTGTCTATTCAGGTATTCCACAGATGCAGGGTATATCAAGTTGATTGTGGAGCTTTAATCCGCTGCTTCTGAGGCTGCTGGGAGAGATTTCCCTTTCTCTTCTCTGTTCTCACAGCTCCCAGGGGCTCAGCTTTGGATTTAGCCCCGCCTGTGCGTGTAGGTCGCCTGAGGGCGTCTGTTCTTTGCTCAGACAGGACGGGGTTAAAGGAGCTGCTGATTCGGAGGCTCTGGCTCACTCAGGCCCGGGGGTAGGGAGGGGCACGGAGTGTGGGGCGGGCCTGCGGCGGCAGAGGCCGGCAAGACGTTGCAGCCTGAGGCGCGCCTGTGCGTTCTCCCGGGGGAGTTGTCCCTGGATCCCGGGACCCTGGCAGTGGCGGGCTGCACAGGCTCCCCTGAAGGGCGTGTGGCTAGTGACCTGTGTTCGCACACAGGCCTCCCGGTGGCGGCAGCAGCGGCCCTAGCGTCTCATGTCTGTCTCTGGGCTCCGCACTTTTAGCCGCGGCTCGCGCCCGTCCCTGGAGCTCTCTCAAGCAGCGTTCTTAATCCCCTCTCCTCGTGCACCAGGAAACAAAGAGGGACGTAAAAGTCTGTTGCCTCTTCGGCAGTTCCAGACTTCTCCCCGGACTCTCTCCCGGCCAGCCGCGGCACACCAACGCCCTGCAGGCTGTGTTCACGCCGCCAACCTCAGTCCTCTCCCGGCGCTCCGACAAAAGCCGGAGCCTCAGCTCCCAGTCCCGCCCGCCCTGAGTTCTCTTTATTCCACACTCTTTATTAGCAATAGGTATTAATACCCTTATCTAAATTTGGCAATCTGATAGGTGAAAACTATATCTCACTGAGGTTTGAATTTGTGTTACCTACTACTAGTGAATTTGAGCATCTTTTAACGTGCTTTTTTCACTATTTGTGAATTTTCTAATTTGAAAATTTCTATTTTCTTTGGGTTAATTGTATTTTTATGTCAATTTATATCAGCTGTTTATTATAAAAGTCCTCTGTCATCATGTGCAAAATGTTCCTTATATCTATCATTTGGACATTTTAATGTTATTTTTTGGGATCCAGAGTATTTTTTAAATGGTGTGTGGTTAAATACATTTTATTTCCCATATAGCTTATGGGTTTTTAGTCTTGGTTAAGATGTTATTCTTTCAAGTCTAGTTTGAACAGAAAATTCCCATTTTAATTTTCTCTCTGTTGTATGTCAGTTGTAGCAGCACATTTATTAAGTAGTCAATATTTTCCCTCTAAAGTGAACTCATATTTTTCATATTTTATTTTTTGTAACATTCAATATAATTCTGGATCCTCTATTATATTGCACTAATCCTATAAAATTACCAAAATGATTTCAATAAAATGTCCTTATATTCCAGTATTCCAGTAAGGAAAATAGTCTTTCACAATTCTCCTTTTTTTGTAGCTTTTTGCCTATGTCTGGGTATTAATTCATCCATATAAATGAAAGAAATTACCAACTAATTCCAGGGGGGAAAAACCTGTTATGATAATAAGTGGCATTAATTTTGGAAACATTTAGTGAGGTTTTGCTCTATCTGGTTCACAGGGAAATTAGCTAAATTTTCCAACTATGATGGTGAATTTGTCTATTTCTCCCTAATTCTGTCAAGTTTACTTTATATTTTTTAGAGTTGTGTATTAGGTATACTCACATTTAGAAGTGTTATATCTTCCTAAATTGAACCTTTTGTTTTTATACATGTATTTTTTTTAATCTCAAATAATGCCCCTTGTCTTAAAGTCTATTGTACTATGTACACATAACTATCAGGGTATTTTATTTTATTTTGTTTTTTCTTCTTCTAGGTGTATTTTTCTTTAATTTTTGAATCATTCAGTATTTCTATTTTTAACATCTCTTTAAACAGCATATAGTTGACTTTATTACGTTTTTTATCTGAACTAAAGCATTTAGTCTATTTATATCATAATTACTAATATAACTGGATTTATTCTGGCCATATGATTTTGTGCTTTTTGTTTCATATATTTAAATTTTTTCTTTCATTTTTGTCTTATGTTGAATACATTATCTTTATTATATTTTATTCTTTCTCTGTACTTGTTTAGAGATGGCTCTAAAAATTTTTACATGCCTACTTATCAATATTTGTACACTCTTCCCATAGAATATACCACTATATAATTTATAGCCTATTTTATGTGTGTGTTTTAGTTTGTTTCTATCTTTTTTCTGTCTTGACAATACTTTATTTATTTATTTATTTATTTATTTATTTATTTATTTATTTATTTATTTATTTATTTATTGCAGTACGCGGGCCTCTCACTGTTGTGGCCTCTCCCGTTGTGGAGCACAGGCTCTGGATGCGCAGGCTCAGCAGCCATGGCTCATGGGCCCAGCCGCTCCGTGGCATGTGGGATCTTCCCGGACTGGGGCACGAACCCGTGTCCCCTGCATCGGCAGGCAGACTCTCAACAACTGCGCCACCAGGGAAGCCCAATACATTATTTTTTATTGTGCTATGAAGTCAATGTTCTAACCCTATTTTTTTTTAATTCAAAGATAGGGTAGATAGACTTAGTTCAATCAATCAGCTCCCTTCTGGGATCAGTCCAACTTCTAGAACCCCAATTCCTCTATCAGTTATTTTTTGCTGTTTAACAAACTACTCTAAAACCTCATAGCTTAAAACAAAAACAAGTCATTATTTTTCATAAGTCGGTGAGTTGACTGAACTCGGCTCAGATAGATAAAATTGTTGAAACTTTTTCTCCATATGTTTCTTTATTCTCAAGGAGGCTGGACAAGACTTCTTAACATAGCAGTAGCTTTCCAAGACAAACACAAACACTTACTAAGCTTATGGTTTATATCTCAGTTGCTGATATTCCATTAGTCAAAGCAAGTCACATGGCCAAACACAGAGTCAATACGGGAAGGAGTTACATAAAGGCATTGTGCAAGGAAAGGGTCAACTCAACAGACTGGGATTTCATAAACCCTGCATATTAGCAAGAAGGCTTATCATCAGGCTGGGACATTGGGAGAAAAACTTTGAGCCCTAATAATATTCTGCCTAATATGAGTGTTTTGCATGCCTAAGGGTTTACACCACAGTGTATCACTTTGATGAAATAATTCACGCTAACAATACTTTTCATGGTGAACGAATGTTTTTGTATGCCTGAGGCCATGGGCTATGCCTAACCAGTTTAATCAGATAGTTTATACAAACAAATGTAATTAATGACGAATGACTATATTTGCTCTAAAAGGCTGGAATTCGAGTAGTTGAGTTCAGTCACACAAGAACTGCATGCCTAGGTGAATGGCCCTCAATAAAAGCATTGGATACCAAGGCTCAAGTGAGCTTCTGTGGTTGTCAACACCTCATATGTGTTGTCACACACTGTTTCTGGGAGAAATAAGCATGTCCATGCTACCCAAATGGGTGAAAACACTTGGAAGCTTACACATAGTTTCTCCTGAATTTTGCCTCATATACCTGTTTTCCTTCTGCTGGTTTTCATCTGTATTCTGTCACAGTAGTAAACTACAATCATGAGTGTAACAGTTTCTATAAGTCCTTGCAGTGAATCATTGAGCCTGAGGGTGGTGTTGGGGACTCCCAGCACATGCATGAATTCCCATAGGTAAGATTATTGGTGGCGCATTAATGTAGGAATCTATTTTGGAGAGTAAGAAACACCTAGACCTGAAACAAATGGATACCAAACATTTCCCAAGGTTCAAAGATATCCCA
The DNA here is from genome assembly GCF_039906515.1 of Pseudorca crassidens. Taxonomy (NCBI): domain Eukaryota; kingdom Metazoa; phylum Chordata; class Mammalia; order Artiodactyla; family Delphinidae; genus Pseudorca; species Pseudorca crassidens. Next base: position 12,504,707 of record NC_090299.1, read on the forward strand.
ATATCCAGCGCATGAAGGACCTACTGCCTTTCGTTACTATCCTCACTGGTCAATTACACAACTGGTGGAGAAGAAAGATTAGCAGCAGTTGTCTCTGCAAGAAACCCAAGGTTTCACCCATACCTGGTAGCCCATCCAGTTTAGTGATAGGAGGTATGCTGAAAATGAGAGTAAATCAGAAGGGAAATAACAGTAGATTAAAGCTGAATAATCTGTAAGGCACAGAGTCTCTCTAGGAGCAGTATATAGGAAAGCAACAAAACCAAGAACAGAGATTAAAAACAAGACCATTATAGGAATTGAAGCCTGATTCTTATAGCTAAAATATATGTTAAACATAACCCAACTCCTAGGCAGATCACCACATTAAAGCCTTGTTACCTCAGGTCCTATTACCTAATACACATCTTGCATTCATCAAAAATTATAAGTAAGGCAAAAGAAGAAAAACTCAATATGAAAAGACAGAGCGATCATCATATTGGAAATGTCAGACTGAGAATTTTTTTAACTATATTTAATATGATAATGGCTCTAACAGAGAAAGTATACAACCTGCAAGAACAGTGTAAGCAGAGAGATGGAAACTCTAAGAATCAAAAGGAAATTCTAGAAATCAAAAAAACAGGCAAAGGACTTGGATATTTTTCAAAGAAGATATACAAATGGCCAATAGCACACATAGCACATGAATCATTAGAGAAATGCAAATTAAAACCACAGTGAGGTACCACTTCTACTTCACATGCATTAGGATGGCTTTTACTTAACAAACAAACAAACAAACAAAAACCTAAAAGTAACAAGTGTTAGTGAGGATGTGGAGATGTTGGAACTCTTGTGCATCGCTGGAACTCTTGTGCATTGCTGGTGGAGATGTAAAATGATATAGCTACTGTGGAAAAGAGTATGGCATTTCTGTAAAAAATTAAACATAGAATTATCATTGTAGGTATACACCCCCAAAAATTGAAAGCAGAGACTCAAATAGATATTTGTATATCTTGTTCATAGCAACATTATTCACAACAGCCAGAAGGTGGAAACTGCCCAAATGTCTAGCTATAGATAAAATGATAAACAAAATGTGATATGAACATGCAATAGAATGTTATTCACTCTTTAAAAAGAATGAAATCTTGACAAAAGCTACAAAATATATGAACCTTAAAACAGCATTCTAAGTAAAATAAGCCAAACACAGAATAAATATTTTATGGTTCCTCTTATATGAGGTACCTAGAATGGTCAAATTTATAGGGAGGGAAAATAGAATAGTGGTTTCCAAGAGCTGGAGGAGGGGTTAAGGGGGACTTACTATTTAGTGGTTACAATGTTTCAGTTTGGAATGACAAAAAAGTTCTAAAGATAAATAGTAGGATTGATTACACAACAATGTGAATGACTTAATCTCACTGAATTATACACTAAACAATGGTTAAAATGGTAAATTCGGTGCTACATACATTTTACTACAGTAAAAAAAGATATTTAAGTTGTAGGATACAGCAAAAGCATTGCTCAGAGTGAAATTTATGGCATTAAATGCATATATTAGAAAATAAATCAAAGTTAATAGCTCAAGATTCCAGCATAGGACACTAGAGAAGGAAAAGCAATTTAAACTTGAAGGAAGCAGAAAAAAAAGAGATAACAAAAGTTATAGCTGAAATCAAAGAAATTGAAAATAAGAAAACAACCGGAAAAAAATCAACAAAACTAAAGCTTATTCTTTGAAAAGAACAATACAAATGATACGTCTCTAGCCAGGAAATCTATGAAAATATATTGAAAAGACATAAATTACAAATATCAGAATGGAAACAGGGAATATCACTACAGATTGTGAAAAAATCAAAAGGATAATTAAAGGAATATCATGAAAAACTATTCCCAGAAATTTGATAACTTAGATGAAATGGACCAATTTCTTTTAAGACATTAACTACCCCAAATCGTACAAGGATAAATAGATAACCTGAATATTTGTACACTGATTAAATAAATTGCAAAATAATAATTTTTAAACCTTCCATAAAAAGAAAACACCAGGCTCAGATGTTTTCATTGGTGAATTAAAAAAAAAAAAATTAAGAACATGCAATAGCGTTTTTTCCTACAGCTAATATTATACTTAATAGGGAGAGAGAAAAAATTTCCCCCTAATATCAGGAATAAGGCAATGATGTTCTCTTTTATCACTCCTATTCAACATTCTACTAGAAATGCAATTCTAGTGCAATAAGACAAGAAAAAGAAATAATATAAAGTTTAGAAAATAAGAAAAAACTTTATTCACAGATGACATGATTGTCTATTTAGAAAACATTTAAGAACCTACCAAAAGAGGAAAAATAAAACCTCTTAGAATCTCCTAGCAGGTATAACAAGGCAGCAAGATACAAGATCAAACTGTGTACACAAAAGTCAAATGGAATTTCATATTAATACCCTTTACAACAGCAACCAAAAAATGAAATATTTAGACAAAAATCAAACAAAATCTATACAGGATATAGCTATGAAAAAAAATAAAACACTGATGAAAAAATCAAAGCTCTAAATAAATCAAGAGATAGTCTGTGTTCATATATGAGACAATATTGTGAAGATGTCAATTTTTCCCAACTTGACCTATACAGTCAGTGCAATCAAAATCCCACCAAGCTGCTTTGTAGATATCAATAAACTGACTCAAAAGTTTATATGGAAGGTAAAAAGCCCTAGAATAGCCAATAATATCTGAAGAAGACAAATAGCTGGAGGAACCACAGCATCTAATTTGAAACCTTACCAAAAGGCAATAATCAAGACAGCATCATATTGGCCCAAGAATATAGATAAAGATCAATGGAACAGAATATAGAGCCCAGAAATAGACCCACTAAAAGATAACTGATTTTTTAAAAGGATGCAAAGGCATTCAATGAAAAAAGAATAATCTTTAAAACAAATGGTACTGGATGTTCAAAGCAAAAGTATAAATCTAGACATGATCTTAAAACTTACAGAAAAATAAAAATCAGTCAATGACCTAATGTAAAATTATAAAACTTCAATTTAAAAGAGACAATTCCCACAACCTTGCTTTTGGTGAAGAGTTTTTAGATACAACATCAAAAGTATGATCAATGATAGGAAAAAAATGTTTAGCTGGACATTATTAAAATTTAAAACTTTATTGTTAACAGAGTGAAAACAGATGCCACTACTGGGAGAAAGTATTTGCAAAACACGTATCTCATAATTGACTTGTACTGAAATACAGGGAAGTGTTAAAACTCTACAAAAATAAACACAAGAGCAAACAGTGCTCACTTTTATTTTTAGTTTTTATTTATTTTTATTGGGGTATAGTTGCTTTACAATGCTGTGTTAGTTTCTGTTGTACAACACAGTGAATCAGCAATATGTATACATATATCCCCTCCCTCTTGGACATCCCTCCCCTCCCAACATCCCATCTATCTGGTCACCACAGAGCACCAAGCTGAGCTCCCTGCACTATACAGAGCAGGTTCCCACTAGCTATCTGTTTTACACGTGGCAGTGCAAATATGTCAATCCGAATCTCCCAATTCATCCCACCCCCCACCATGTCCACGTCTGTTCTCTACATCTGTGTCTCTATTCCTGTCCTGCAAATAGTTTCATCTGTACCATTTTTCTAGATTCCTCATACATGTGTTAATATACGATACTTGTTTCCTCTTCCTGATTTTGCTCTGTATGACAGACTCTAGGTCCACCCACTTCTCTACAAGTGACCCAATTTCATTCCTTTCTATAGCTGAGTAATACTCCATTGTATATATGTACCCAATATACCACTATTTCTCTTGCATTAGGAAACAGGAAAAGCAATAATTGCCACTTACGTGAGAATGTGTCAGGGAAGAGGGGAGATTAAAAAGCAGAGGGGATCCAATAGAAAAATTTCCATTCCTTGACTGTTTATAGAATAGCAAACAAAAAATCTTAAAATGTATTGGTTAATTAATTATCAGTTGCCTAAAAAAAACAACAACAAGAAAAAAACCTGAAAAGATACCACACCGAGGAGCACAAGTAGATGGCAAAATGCATGTTGAAACATGCTCAACTTCATTCAACATTAGGAAATACAAACTGAAGCAAAAGTGATATACCACTACAGAACTATTAGAATGGTTAAGAATCATTCTGAAAATATGAATGTTAACAAAGTTACCTTGTAAACCAGATTTGTTCAGATTACTTCCCAAAGCAAGTTACTCATGGGAAAAGTTAAATGCACAAGGAGTCCAAGAAATGCTACATAATATATTCTCCTCTTGGAGATACACATAATGCATGCTCTGAAAAATCAAGCAATAAAGAAACTTGTATAATTTTATTTAAGTTAATGTTCCCCAATCTTAGTGAAACACAGAACTTTGTTTCATTAAGAGATATTTTTCAAAATACCTGTTAATATTCTTTGTTATACATTTTGGGAAATGTAGATCTATACTAATGTTAAAATATGGATTTATTTCACTTCTCAAAATATATCTAGCCTTTGTTTTCTTCTTTTTTTAACATCTTTATTAGAGTATAATTGCTTTACAATGTTGTGTTAGTTTCTGCTGTATAACAAAGTGAATTAGGATATATGCATACACATATCCCTATATTCCCTCCCATCCTCCCTATCCCACCCCTCTAGGTGGTCACAAAGCACCGAGAGAGCTGACCTCCCTGTGCTATGCCGCTGCTTCCCACTAGGTAACTATTTTACATTCGGTAGTGTATATATGTCCATGCCACTCTCTCACTTCGTCTCACCTTACCCTTCCTCCTACCCATGTCCTCAAGTCAATTCTATGCATCTACATCTTTATTCCTGTCCTGCCCCTAGGTTCTTCAGAACCATTTTTTTTTAATTCCATATATACATATGTTAGCATACGGTATTTGTTTTTCTCTTTCTGACTTACTTCACTCTGTATGACAGACTCTAGGTCCATCCACCTCACTACAAATAACTCAATTTCATTTCTTTTTATGGCTGAGTAATATTCCAATGTATACAAGTGCCACATCTTCTTTATCCATTCATTGTCAATGGACATTTAGGTTGCTTCCATGTCCTGGTTATTGTATATAGTGCTGCAATGAACACTGTGCTCCATGACTCTGTGAATTATGGTTTTCTCAGGGTATATGCCAAGTAGTGGGATTGCTGGGTCATATGGCACTTCTATTTTTTAGCTTTCTAAGGAACTTCTATACTGTTCTCCATAGTGGCTGTATCGATTTACATTCACACAAAGAGTGCAAGAGGGTTCCCTTTTCTCCAAACCCTCTCCAGCATTTATCATTTGTAGATTTTTTTATGATGGCCATTCTGACTGGTGTGAGATGATACCTCATTGTAGTTTTGATTTGCATTGCTCTAATGATTAGTGATGTTGAGCATCTTTTCATATGTTTCTTGCCCATCTGTATGTCTTCTTTGGAGAAATGTCTATTTAAGTCTTCTGCCCATTTTCGGATTGCATTGTTTGTTTTTTTTGATATTGAGCTGCATGGTCTGCTTGTATATTTTGGAGATTAATCCTGTGCCAGTTGCTTTGTTGGCAAATATTTTCCCCCATTCTGATGGTTGTCTTTTCGTCTTGCTTATGGTTTCCTTTGCTGGTCAATTGCTTTTAAGTTTAATTAGGTCCCATTTGTTTCTTTTTGTTTTTATTTCCATTTTTCTAGGAGGTGGGTCAAAAAGGATCTTGCTGTGATTTATGCCATAGAGTGTTCTGCCTGTGTTTTCCTCTAAGAGTTTGACAGTGTCTGGCCTTACATTTAGGTCTTTAATCCATTTGGAGTTTATTTTTGTGTATGGTGTTAGGGAGTGTTCTAATTTCATTCTTTTACAGGTAACTGTCCAGTTTTCCCAGCACCACTTACTGAAGAGGCTATCTTTTTTCCATTGTATATTCTTGCCTCCTTTATCAAAGATAAGGTGACAATATGTACATGGGTTTATCTCTGGGCTTTCTATCCTGTTCCATTGGTCTATATTTCTGTTTTTATGCCAGTACCATACTGTCTTTATTACTGTAGCTTTGTAGTATAGTCTGAAGTCAGGGAGCCTGATTCCTCCAGCTCTGTTTTTCTTTCTCAAGATTGTTTTCACTATTCAGGGTCTTTTGTGTTTCCATACAAATTGTGAAATTTTTTGTTCTAGTTCTGTGAAAAATGCCATTGCTAGTTTGATAAGGATTGCACTGAATCTGTAGATTGCTTTGGGTAGTATGGTCATTTTCATCATGTTGATTCATCCAATCCAATAACGTGGTATATCTCTCCATCTGTTCATATCATCTTTAATTTCTTTCAACAGTGTCTTATAGTTTTCTGCATACAGGTCTTTTGTCTCCTTAGGTAGGTTTATTCCTAGATATTTTATTCTTTTTGTTGCAATGGTAAATGGGAGTGTTTTCTCAATTTCTCTTTCAGATTTTTCATCATTAGTGTATAGGAATGCAAGAGATTCTGTGCATTAATTTTGTATCCTGCTACTTTACCAAACTCATTGATTAGCTCTAGTAGTTTTCTGGTAGCATGTTTAGGATTCTCTATGTATAGTATCATGTCATCTGCAAACAGTGACAGTTTTACTTCTTTTCCAATTTGGATTCCTTTTATTTCTTTTGCTTCTCTGATTGCTGTGGCTAAAACTTCCAAAACTATGTTAAATAATAGTGGTGAGAGTGGGCAACCTTATCTTGTTCCTGATCTTAGTGGAAATCGTTTCAGTTTTTCACCATTGAGAATGATGTTGGCTGTGGGTTTGTCATATATGACCTTTATTATATTGAGGTAAGTTCCTTCTATGCCTACTTTCTGGAGAGTTGTTATCATAAATGGGTGTTGAATTTTGTTGAAAGCTTTTTCTGAATCTATTGAGATTATCATATAGTTTTTCTCCTTCAATTTGTTAATATGGTGTATCACATTGATTGATTTGTGTATATTGAAAAATCCTTGCATTCCTGGGATAAACCCCACCTGATCATGGTGTATGATCCTTTTAATGTGCTGTTGGATTCTGTTTGCTAGCATTTTGTTAAGGATTCCTGCATCTATGTTCATCAGTGACATTGGCCTGTAGTTTTCTTTTTTTGTGACATTTTTGTCTGGTTTTGGTATCAGGGTGATGGTAGCCTCGTAGTATTAGTTTGGGAGTGTTCCTCCTTCTGCTATATTTTGGAAAAGTTTGAGAAGGACAGGTGTTAGCTCTTCTCTAAATGTTTGATAGAATTCACCTGTGAAGCCATCTGGTCCTGGGCTTTTGTTTGTTGGAAGATTTTTAATCACAGTTTCAATTTCAGTGCTTGTGATTGGTCTGTTTATATTTTCTATTTCTTCCTGGTTCAGTCTCGGAAGGTTGTGCTTTTCTAAGAATTTGTCCATTTCTTCCAGGTTGTCCATTTTATTGGCATAGAGTTGCTTGTAGTAATCTCTCATGATCCTTTGTATTTCTGCAGTGTCAGTTGTTACTTCTCCTTTTTCATTTCTAATTTGGTTGATTTGAGTCTTCTCCTTTTTTTTTTTTTTGATGAGTTTCGCTAATTGTTTATCAGTTACATTTATCTTCTCAAAGAACCAGCTTTTAGTTTTACTGATCTTTGCTTTGTTTCCTTCATTTCTTTTTCATTCATTTCTGATCTGATCTTTATGACTTCTTTCCTTCTGCTAAATTTGGGGGGTTTTTGTTCTTCTTTCTCTAACTGCTTTAGGTGTAAGGTTAGGTTGTTTATTTGGGATGTTTCTTGTTTCTTGATGGTGAATTGTATTGGTATAAACTTCCCTCTTAGAACTGCTTTTGCTGCATTCCATAGGTTTTGGGTCAGCGTGTTTTCATTGTCATTTGTTTCTAGGTATTTTTTGATTTCCTCTTTGCTTTCTTCAGTGATCTCTTGGTTATTTAGTAGCGTATTGTTTAGCCTCCATGTGTTTGTATTTTTACACTTTTTTTCCCTGTAATTGTAATCTAGTCTCACAGCATCGTGGTAGGATACTCGATACAATTTCAATTTTCTTAAATTTACCAAGGTTTGATTTGTGACCCAAGATATGGTCTATCTTGGAGAATGTTCCATGAGCACTTGAGAAGGAAGTGTATTATGTTGTTTTTGGATGGAATGTCCTATAAATATCAATTAAGTCCATCTTGTTTAATGTGTCATTTAAAGCTTGTGTTTCCCTATTTATTTTCATTTTGGATGATCTGTCCATTGGTGAAAGTGGGTGTTAAAGTCCCCTACTATGATTGTGTTACTGTTGATTCCCCCTTTTATGGCTGTTAGTATTTGCCTCATGTATTGAGGTACTCCTATGTTGGGTGCATAAATATTTACAACTGTTATGTCTTCTACTTGGATTGATCCCTTGATCATTACATAGTGTCCTTCTTTATCTCTTGTAATAGTCCTTATTTTAAAGTCTATTTTGTCTGATATGAGATTTGCTACTCCAGCTTTTTTTGATTTCCATTTGCATGGAATATCTTTTTCCATCCCCTCACTTTCAGTCTGTATGTGTCCCTAGGTCTGAAGTGGGTCTCTTGTAGACAGCATACATATGGGTCTTCCTTTTGTATCCATTCAGCCAGTCTATGTCTTTTGGTTGGAGCATTTAATCCATTAACATTTAAGGTAGTTATCAATATTTATGTTCCTATAACCATTTTCTTAATTGTTCTGGGTTTGTTTTCTTGTGTTTCCTGCCTAGAGAAGTGCCTTTAGCATTTGTTGTAAAGCTGGTTTGGTGGTGCTAAATTCTCTTATCTTTTGCTTGTCTGTAAACATTTTAATTTGTCTGTTGAATCTGAATGAGATCCTTGCTGGGTAGAGTAATCTTGGTTGTAGGTTTTTCTCCTTCATCACTTTAAATATGTCCTGCCACTCCCTTCTGGCTTGCAGAGTTTATGCTGATAGGTCAGCTGTTAATGTTATGCAGATTCCCTTGTGTGTTATTTGTTGCTTTTCCTTTGCTGCTTTTAATATTTTTTCTTTGTATTTAGTTTTTGATAGTTTGATTAATATGTGTCTCGGCATGTTTCTCTTTGGGTTTATCCTGTGTGGGACTCTCTGCACTTCCTGGCCTTGATTGTCTCTTTCCTTTCCCATGTTAGGGAAGTTTTCGACTATAATCTCTTCTAACATTTTCTCAGACCCTTTTTCTCTTCTTCTTCTGGCACCTCTATAATTCAAACGTTGGTGCGTTTAATGTTGTCCCAGAAGTCTCTGAGACTGTCCTCAATTCTCTTCATTCTTTTTTCTTTGTTCTGCAACCTGGTAGTATTTCCACCATTTCAACTTCCAATTCACTTATCTGTTCTTCTGCCTCAGTTTTTCTGCTACTGATTCCTTCTACAGTATTTTTAATTTCAGTTATTGTGTTGTTCATCACTCTTTGTTTGCTCTGTCATTCTTCTAGATCCTGTTAAATGTTTCTTGTGTCTTCCCCATTCTGTTTCTGAGATTTTGGATCATCTGTACTCTCATTACTCTGAATTCTTTTTCAGGTAGGTTGCCTATTTCGTCTTCATTTATTTGGTCTTGTAGGTTTTTACCTTGCTCCTTCATCTGTAACATATTCTTTTGTCGTTTCTTTTCTTGTTTTCTTTTTGATGGGTGGGGCTGTATTCCTGCCTTACTGGGTGTTTGGCCTGAGGCGTCCAGCACTGGAGTCTGCAGACATTTGGGTAGGCCAGGTCTTGGTTCTGAGATTAGGACCTACAGGAGGCCTCACTCCAATTAATACTCCCTCGGGTCTGAGGTTCTCTGTTAGTACAGCAGTTTGGACTCCGCCTGACCTCTGGCCTGGGAACCAAGATCCCGCAAGCTGCGTGATGTGGCAGAAAAAAAAAAAAGAAAGAAAGAAGCAGTACAATATCAAAGAATAAAAAACAAAATAAAATTAGAAAGATAAAAAAATATATTAGGAAAAATAAAAATATAATTGAAAGAACTGCAACAAGGTAAAATAAAACCACAACAGGAAAAAGAAAAAAAAAGGGGTGGGGTGGGGGAACAAGCCAAAAGGAGAGAACAATAACAAAATATGAAGAATAAAATAAAATTAGAAAAATAAAAGATTTATTAGGAAAAATAAAAATATAAATGAATCAACAACATTGAATCAACAAGGTAAAACAGAACCCCAATCTAAAAGAGGAAGAAAGAAAAAAAAGAAAGCTTTGGTTATGGGGGCAGAATTTAGGTGGGGGTGGAACTAAGGCAGGGGTGTGGTTTAGGGTAGGGCATGACCTATGCAGGTGGGGCGGTGACGTTTGAGCGTGGGGCGGGGCCTAGGCTCAGGACCCAGGCAGCAGGAAAAGGCCTTGGGGGTGAGGCCTAGGCGGGTCTATGTTCAAGCATGGGTCAGCGCCACTGCTTAGGACCTGCGCAGAAGGGGAGAGGCAGCATGTGGAAAGGAGGGCCTCTGGGGTGTGGAGTTCCAGAGTTTGGAGGTAGGTCCCTGAGTGAGGGTGTGTGGGTGGTATTTAGGCCCAGTGTGTTGGAGGGGATCTCTGAGTGTAGAGGTGGGGCCCTGGGTGGGGGTGTAGAGGCGGGGCTTGGGGTCTGCGCGGCAGGTGGGAGGCTCTGAGGATTAGGCCCAGGAGCCTAACAAGCTCCCTGGTGCCTAAGTGGACATGGAAAGCACTGGGCGCATTCCCTTCTGTTCCTCCTCCCCCCCCCCACACTGTCTCCCCCAGGGTCTCCCCCGTCCCCCCTGGACTCCTAACCATGGGTGGGTCCCACTGGGTGTGGGAACTTCTCCCCTCCCCCAGCCCCCCTTCAGGGTGCCGGTCCCGTAGGTCTGGCCTTTGCTTTTGCTCCCCCTTCCCTCTCTCCCACTCCCTCAGGATCTGCCCAGCTGGAGGGGGCCTTGGTGGGCAGAGGATCAGGCCCAGGATCTCAGCAGGCTCCCGGGGGCCCAAGTGGGCAGGGGAAACCTGGCCCACTCCCTTTTGATCCTCTGTCCTCCCAGCGGTTCCCCAATTTCCCCCTTCGGGCGTGGGATCCCTTCCTCTCCCCCAGCCACCCCTCAGGGCGCCAGTCCCGTCCTGCCTCCACTTTTCCTCCTCCTTCACTCCCTCCACACCTCATGTCCTACCCAGTCACTGGTGGTTCCTCCCGTTACCATAGGTGTTTGTGGCCCCCCCACCAGTGCCTGGTAGGTGCCCTAGTTGTGCAGAGATGCAAATTCCATGTCCTCCTAGTCCACCATCTTGACTCCACCCTCTTGTTTCTTAATATATAGTACAGATATATCATTAACATTTTCAGTTTTAATTTGAAGTATTAGGGTTCACATCTTCATTTGGTTATTCAAATTTATCTCTGTGATCCTGGGAAAGTTAAGCAAACTCTCTAAGTTTCTGTTTTCTCATCCAAAAATGGAAATGACAGTGCCCAACCTACTGGATTGTTACAAGGATAAAATGAAATCTTTAGAGCAGAGCAACCGGTCCACAGTAAGCAACGAATAAACACAAGCTAATTCCTTTAACATTATCATTATTCTCATCTTCATTAATGTTAATATAAATAAGGAAGAGTGACTGGACTTTCCACCCTCTCAGTCTCACTTTCACTTTCTTCACCTATCAGCACTAATGCTAGCTCAATAATAGGGAAAGAGGTAATTACAGGAAAAACCCCAATGAGAAAGCCAATCTCAAGGTTCTTTATCTTCTCACACACAAAAAAAGAGCTGTCCTTTCTGATGGTAAACTTGGAGAGTGGGGTGTTACTTTTATGAAGAAAGATAGTATTTGCTTATCAATTTTTAGAATTTTATTAAAATTTTATAGAAAATTTTACACAACAGAAAAATAATTATTAAACATAAAAATTACCTACACTCTTGAAGCACAATGTTAGTTCACAACCTCAGGAGTTCCCCAGGTGAACTCTAAAACTGGCTGCCAGTCACAGAGGGCAAGGAGAGACCAAAGAAAGGGGCAGACCACTCCAAATTGGTAGGTGTCAGGTTTACTAAGCAAGGAAAGGTATATACGAGGCTTGTTTTGGGCAGCCACACAATTATTAGTAGATCTCCACACCTGCCCACCAGAATCTTAAAAGTTTATCTAGAGGCCTTAACTGGTTTCAGTCCAGATGGTCTCAACCATACTTTATTCTCTTAAGGCTGTGTTCTTGGAATAGTTCCCAATGTGGGAACAGTAGGCAGAGCTTACATTCCAAGGACAGGGGTGGGGGTGAGGAGCCTCCCATTGCTTGGGTCCAACTGGAGAGTCAACCAGCCCTCATGTCCTTTTGATGACCTCCTCCAACACACATTTTGTGTCATACCTTACATTATGCTTATTTACAATAGACTATGACTCTCCCAAGTTCAGGAATTCTTAGAATTTATTCACTCAATTGCAGTTACTCTATATATTTGGTACCATTTAAATTCTTTCTGTGAATACTAGATCTCTGAGACACATGTTCACTTTTGGAGGAATCTTGGGCAACCCTCACAAAAGCCACAGTGAATTAAATGTTACCTTAGTGGACAATAAAAAGGAATCTTTCAGCTGAAGTATTCTGACAGCAGCATATTCTGGCTGACCAAGCCATTTCAGATGTGTCTGACCATTATTTTAAATTAGAAGATATACCACTGTCAAACCATAGCATCCAAGAATCAAAAGTGACATAGGAATGTCAAAGGAAAAACCACGGACAATTTTATCAGATCTTCTCATCCAGTGTCATAATGCAATGGTATGCTGTAAATTATCTGTCCCTAATAATACTAAAAGCGCCAAAATTTGTGAGATGATTTACTTTACTATAAAACATTGTTTTAGCATGGCTCAAGGTTATTTTTATACATCACCCTCCCTTGGTTGCATTCGGTTTGCTTTCTTTAATGGCAAAAAGGGACTGATGTTACAGGTTCTGCCCTGGAGCATTGCCCTCAACCCCAGTTTACAAATTCATCAGTCAGAAATATTCTATGTCATGATGGAGAGCAGCTTAAAAACCTCTGAACTATAGAGTGATACATACAGACTAGAATGCTTTCCGATTCCACTGCAGAACAATTAATAGAAGAAAACGGAGTCTTAAAAAATTAAAAAGCTATTTCAATTTGTCTTTATCTTCTACTTCATAGTTCATAAAATAATTACTCATTGACACAGTTACTCTGCAGGAATACCAATAAGAGGGGTATTGGAAGAAACAATTCCAAGTATGATCCATTCAAAGTAATCGAGAATTTATTCCACTTTGAAATCAGATTTATAAAAGCCTGTTTTGAATACACCATAGCTGAAGTTTTACTAAATCAGATATTAATTGTATGTAATAAATTGATGTTTTGGAAAAGTTTTCAATTACCTAACTTTTTTTTCCAGATTATCATTTGTAAAAGCAGAATGAGAGCTAACAGAATTATTTATACACATTATTTAGCTCACACTGGAGAAAAAAGAATTGCACAACATTTCAAAGTAACTATGGAAATACTTATTAAATGATCAGATAAGTTCTAGACAGCAACTTGGATTCTTAATACACCAAATATTTAAATACAGAGCAAACAGAGCAGAATTTGGGTACCCTAATGGAAAGTATTCTTTCTAAATTCTTTCTAAGTATTCTTGCTAAATTTGGTTTTGAATTTTTAAAAGGATGCCCAGAGATAAGAACATGGATATATTCTTCAAACTGAATTTCCACAGTGGTCATTAATTTCTACCACTCCCCACAGGCAAATGCTTTTAAAACTGAAGACTCCCTTCCTCCCTCCTCCCTTCCCCCTCTTCCCCCGCTGTGAATTATTTACCCCAGATGAAGATGATCTGCTCAAACAGAGCACTTGTCAACTGAATAAACATTAATTTACACAATGCTATAATTTCTATCTTAAACCATGGGTCATCTTTAAAACATAAATCAGTATAATATACACTAATTACATATTTCCAAATTGATTTAAATAAAATTAATCTAAATATTGAGTGACTGAGTGTTATTTCTAGTTTTTGAATAATTAACTGAAATTGTCAATATCTCAAACAGCTGTTACCTTCAATAGTATTAAAATACCTATTTTTTACTAATATGTCTTTTTGATAAGTTTTTGAGCATCCTGGCTTGATTTAAACATCTTTTTTATTATTTCATGCTGCTACATCTGTGGCTAGGGTTGCACAAAATATAAATCGCCACTTCAAATGTCCCCAGCTGCTCTTTTAGATCTTGATAGGTCCAATCACTCTCAACAGGAATGCTTGATAGCTTTAGAAACCTCAGTTATACAGTGCCATATTCTGAACTTTTTATTATTATTATTTTATACTATGACATAACAGTTGGTTGCTTCATTTTTACTGAGTAAATCAAACAATGAAATTTTCAATTTTTCAACTTTTTCTTGTTTAGATTAATTCTCCAAATTCTTTATAAAGTTTATAACTTACAATTCTCAAGAGTATATGAGTAGGTACACATATGTGTACTCAACACATAAGCTATTAGATAAAAAAGAATTTTTAGCAAAAAGCTACTGAATTGTAGTGTTACAAAATGGACTGACAGCAGGACATAATACCCAAAGCTACAGCTTTGGGCATTATAACTAATGAGAGATCTTATTTTTTAAAATTCCTATTGAGTAATAGTTTTTTCCTTACAGCTGAAAAATATATCATTTATTGTGCCATTAAAAATAATGTTCTGAAAAAAAAATAATGTTCTGTCATAAATGGGCTTCAACATATGAGAGTTTTCATTTGAGATAAAATATTAGAATGAAAAATAATAGAATTATTGTTATTATCTTATTTCATATGTAGGTATGTTTTTGTCTCTATTATTTTGATGTTTTTGAAAAATATATCACATGGAAGATGCAGAAGATGCATGTTGAGTTGGATTTTTTAAATGTGATGTTATGTATCTCTAAGTCACACTGTTTCACCATGTCCTTTTTGTAGCCAGCAATGTTAACGCCAGAAAAACATGAAGACATGCACTGAAACCAAAGTTTTTCCATCAGAAAAAGAAACTAACAGATGTACCTTATGGAGACTTGTTTATATCACTATCTAAACATAAGCGCTAACAAACTTAAAAATAATATTAGTCACATTAAAGTGAAAAATTTTTAAACCCTTGATTTTTCCTATTATATTTATTCTAATATTTACTTGCACTTAAGAAACTTCCAACCCTATGAGTCTGTGGTTCATAGAAAGATCCTAATACTATTACTTTTCATTCACATGTCTATCTTGATAGCTAGAAAAGGCATACAGATACACCAAATAATACCATAGCACATATTCATTCATAGGGTGTTGAATAGCATTTCTTATCTGGAGCATAAGTGCTCTGTAAAGACCAGACTCAACGAATGTATGAGATGTTATTGGCAATACAGAATTATCCCTTAAAAACTAGCTGCCTTTCTTCTCTTCTCTATTCCTTTACCCACTTCTCAGAACATTATCAGTTAAATAGTTTTACTTTGTAACTACATCTATCATAGTAATACAGCTCAGTAGGTCACTCACACGCAACAATGACCTTTCCAAAGAACATTTGGATTTGACATAAAAATACTGTGTAGTCTAATTGCCACGCACATCCTATTCTGAGTAAAATATCAATGCTCAGCAAACCTTTACACTGAAAAGAACAGATTTGTGATGCTCAGAACAACAGATGTTAGTTTGCTATTACATTAAAAACAGAACATAAAGACAAAGATATTCACTTGTATCATATGCTGTGAATTGATCATCTGCATCTGCCTGGCATGTTTGGGTCTAAATGAGGAAAGTTGAGTTTCCAAAGGGAGGATCCATTTACTGCTGCAGAGTCAAAGCAATTACATCTCTTTCCTGCTGCACTCATCAGTCATAGTACAAGCCAAATATTCACATTGCAGCTTAAACAAGAAGACTGAAAGGAAGCAGGTATCACACACCAGGTACTGTGTATGTGAGTGAGATGCTAGAGAGAAGAGACCCAACAATACTGAAAACGGAGGGTAAAGGGAAAGGCTTTGGAGCACTTGGATTGCACTCTGTCATCTTGTCACTTTCCCACAGAATTAATTTAATTAGCCTCTCCCCAGTATTAGGTATTGCTCCTAACCTTGAATAGTGGCTGATGGAAGTGTGTGTCACTGCAGCCCCTACCAGATGAGCACTCTTCTGCTCTGTAATGGTGATTTGCCTCAGGTGAAAAATAGGATCACTCTCTTTGCCTATTGATTTCTGAAAAAGAAAATGCTCCCTCCCAACCAGCACTGCACTATTATTTTTGTTATCACTTTTCATAGAGCTGCACTCTTCCCTACACAAAATTGGAAAAAAAAAAGTATCAAACCCTTGCAAGAGGTAGAAACCAAAATCCAATTATCTAACTGATAGAAACACTTATATTCTATCTTTGAAAAAGGGTTATCATTTTAAAAACAGAATGT
Source organism: Pseudorca crassidens (assembly GCF_039906515.1). Classification (NCBI taxonomy): domain Eukaryota; kingdom Metazoa; phylum Chordata; class Mammalia; order Artiodactyla; family Delphinidae; genus Pseudorca; species Pseudorca crassidens. The sequence continues at coordinate 12,521,192 of NC_090299.1, forward strand.
CATTGCCAATGTTTAATGTGTAATTTAAGTTTACAAAGGAAATATACACTCACTGAAATATAAAAATGAAGTAAAAATGTAATGTTTATATCTAAGCTTAAATTCTTATTGTTTAAAATTCACAATTCCATCTATTACATTTATAAAATAATAGATGGAATCCTTAATCAATGAACCTCATATAAGAATCTTTTATGAGAATAATATAATTCCTAGGCCCTAGATTGCTTGTTGTTTTTTTTATTCCTGAAACAAACAATCTATTTCCAAGGTAAAAAAAAAAACAAAAAACTTCTATTACTTCAGAAATTTTGGTTAGAAGAATCAATTATTAAAAAGTTTATTTATCCATAACCACAGTGTTTTACCTACAATAAATTACAAAGCTACAAAACAATAAATTACAAATAAAATTGCTCTGCAATGCAATTAAACTTTCTTCTAATAACTATAGGATCATAATCATTACTTTAATTATATTGGGGGAAGCTATAATAAAACAAATTATGTTGGGATTTAATTTCAAGATGGAAGACTGGTAACCACGTTTATTTCCTTCCTTTCCTGACACTAATTGAAACAAGAGAAAATAATAAAAATTAAAAAAAAATTAAAAGCTCTTCTGTGTAAAGATACAGAAAGGTTGAAAGTAGGAGAATAGAAAAATATAAACAATTCTAAATACATACGTGCAAAATTACATTGAGTCAATATTAAAATTGACAGAATTGAAAAAAACAGATGTGTAAATATAGAAGACTAAACATACTCTTCTCAGTGATTGATTGTAATAATGTCCACTGAAAGAAAAAACCTACTTATTTTAATAGAAATCATTTGTTATAGATAGTTGTATAAATAGGTATCAAGGATCAAAAGAGCAAAAAATACTGAGGTAAGATGTAGGTAATATGTACAGAAACTGGCTATTCTCCTTAGGGCTGAGAACTTAAGGTTCTCTGAACTTGGCCGCCTGCAGAAGCTTGAAGAAAGGACCTCGTGGAATTGGATTCAGACCTTTGAGGAAAGGCATTCTCTGGTGGTACTTCAGACTTAATAGAAGGACCTCCCAGAACTGAGTCTTACATCTCTGAGAAGCAACTGCTGCCCAGTGGCAGCAGCTATCTCAAGTGTTTTGAGGAGGGGCTGGAGAGGCAGAGATTCAGCCCTCTGAGGAGAAGGTGGCCTAACTGTGGTTGAAGCTTCATAGGTTGAGGGATGTGGACGGCTCTGGGAAGTGTAAGAAAAGGCAGAAGTTGCAAGCAACTACTGCTGGCACCAATCTCTGCTGTCTTTGGTAAAAATCAATTGATGGAGCATGTGACAGGACCAATTAAACAGGAAGGAGTAATTCCCTTCTCTCTTTTCCTACCTTCCCACTTCCTTTATTCTATCACATTGGAAGAATCTAAGAGAAGCCAACTGGCAATGAAAAAATGTAGCTTGCTTATTAGTCTCAGCCTAGCATCACAGAACAAAATTTGGAGGGAAGTGTTTGGAGTCAAGGAACAATAGCTTAGTAACTGAGTCAGTTAACTCTTAGTTACTTGGCATCTGTAAACACCCTTCCTCACATATTTAACCTTCAGTACAACTATAATAATGCACCGTACGAAATGCAGCTATCCTTCATACAATCAAGGTTGGCTCACCTTATCCCTAAAAACGGGAAACAAGCATTCCTAACAATCTTCTAATCATTCCTGAAATCATAGCCATGGTATCCATCTTTTGGCAATGTTAATTGCTCCTCAAATTCAGCCACATTCACATATGAATATTCTGAAAACTAAAGGCTATTTTAAAGGTAACCATGAACAACATCATGAAATAAAAAGAGAGAAAGGGAGAGACAGAAAAAGATGTGTATATGTGTGTGTGTGTATATATATATATATATATATATATATATATATATATCAAGAAGTAACATATTCAAAACGGCTTCAGGTAACAGCAGCTCTGTAATGGGTTCCACCTTGACAAACTCTCTTATTGGGTCTATAGCTGTGAATTAACTTTTTTGTTTTTTTCCTAGCTGATAATAATAACATGAAAATAATGATTTGTATCTGATCTTTCTCAATATTTATATCCACTGTGTTCCTTGTGTTATTTCATTGGCTAGAATCTCCACTATAATGTTTCATAATGGTAATTTTATTAAAGATCCTCATTTTATTTCCTACTTTAATTGAAATTCATTCAATAAATATTTATTACATGCATATAGTGTGCCAGGGTATATTCTGGGGATAAAAGTCCTAGTGATAAAGTAGTGTAAAAGACTGATTGATGATGGGCTTCCCTGGTGGCACAGTGGTTGAGAGTCCGCCTGCTGATGCAGGGGACACGGGTTCGTGCCCCAGTCCGGGAAGATCCCACATGCCGCGGAGCGGCTGGGCCCGTGAGCCATGGCCCCTGAGCTGCGCGTCCGGAGCCTGTGCTCCGCAACGGGAGAGGCCACAACAGTGAGAGGCCCGCATACCGAAAAAAAAAAAAAAAAAGATTGAAGTTCTTGCTTTTGTGAAGAAAATCAAACATCAACTCAATGAAGAGAGAGCTGACAACAGGGATAGTATATCATTAGAAAATATAGTCAGATGAGGTTTCTCTATTTAATGATACTTGAGCTTCGACTTGAACTGTGAGGTTGACTCTGCCATGTTAAGACCATGTGAAAGTTCCACATAGTAGAAGTACCAGGGCACAAAGAGGCTGATACATTTGTCGGGAGGAGAGGTGGGAATTGATGACAGGCATTTAATGACCATGTTTGTTTCTTCCATAGTTATTCATCCATTTAGGTTGTCAAATTTTGTTAATTATTTATTCCTACAAATTTTCCCAGGTTTTCAAATATATTGGTAGAAATTGATATAGTACATTCTAATATTTCAAATCTCTTCTCTATTTTCCCTTTCATGTTCCAATATTGTCTTCTTTCCCTCCTCTTTTATATTTAGTCATTCTTGCCAAGTTGCTGATCTTATATTATTGAGCTTTTCACTATCTTCTCACAACTTCAATAATTTTAGGACATCTTACATTTTTTTTCAGAATTGTTATTTTTAATGAAAGAGTTGGTCCAAATTGCCCGTTTCACTACTATTGGAAGCCAAAGTCCTAAATCATTTTTCAAAGGCAGCAGGCTTCTAATCTCCTGCAGTGATCTCTGATATAATCTGAGGAATATGAGCATACCATAATATTATGTAATAAGTATTTGGTAATAAATAGATAAGATCAAAATGAGGATTCTGTTTTAGGATTACATTCATTCAATAAACATTTATTCATGACAAGCCTGACTGCTATCTTTTAGGAATTATACATTTGGGAATATTCAAAGATAAATAGTTTATAGTCCCTTTCCTCAAGGTATTCAGAGGTAAGAAACCTAAAATTAATTCTTTAATGTGGTGTAAATTGTGTGCAGTCCTAGGGCTTAAACAAAATTGCAGGAAACTCACATGGAAGGAAAACCCTTTGCATCTAACCTCTACCAAAAAGGACTTTGCTTTCTTTTTTTTAGATCATTTCCTTTGTTGATATTGCTTTAGAATCTCTCTACTATAGTCTTCATTTAAATCTTCTATAGGGTTTAGTCTCCTCTAATGTAAAACTAGAGACAACTTCCCTGGAACTATATAGTAAACAGGCATTTCAATGTCTTCACATCATCATATTTCAATATGCATGAAAGTTAGGGGAATGGCATAGAAGATAATGACACATAGGGCCTTACAAACAGTAACAGGTTCACCTAAGTCTCCCTTGCAAATAATTGGATCAGTTACAATGAGGAGGAAGTGTTAAATTGAGAGAAGAATGGAGCCTGTATTGTAACACTGGGACAAATAAATTTTTGTGAAATCAACTTCTTCAAACTAGACTTAGAGGATGGTGCTATATAATCACAAGACATAGTGGACATCATGAGGTCTATAAAATTCTTGTCTTTTGCTTGTATTTTACCTAAGACCAAAGAAGTCATTCTACTACAGAAGATGCTCAGTTCTGGGTCACCTAATACATATAAACTAATAACCACAATATAATGTGAATACTCTAAAATCTATGTATTTTCAACATACCATATGAGAGTGAGAAGAAAGGTCTTTCTGGTAAAATCAGAAGACAATTTCAAGAAGAAATTGCATTTCAGTTGGTTCTTGTAAATCTGAAGCAGAAAGAAACCAGAAGAGCATGCTAGATAGAACAGTGTGAATAAAGCATGGATGTTTAATTGAGCATGTTGAGTTAGGAGAATGGAATGTTCAGACATGGGGCTGATAGGTAAGTTAAATTCATATCACTAAGTTTTGTGAGTGCCATGGTATCAAGGTTGAATCTTTTACTCAACAAAAGGGATCAGTCCCCTTTCCCCCACACTCCCTAGGAAGACATTCTGTGAATCAACCATAATAAATAATGAACTACTTGAGGCAGGACAGGGGGTCCTTAGAAAATGGTTGGAATTATTTAGGAAATAGCAGTGGGAACAGAGAAGAGGAAAAGGATTATTATTTACAAGTTAGAATTGACGGTATCTCTTTAAATACAGAAGCTATTATTTGCTTACAGTTTCCAGTGCCTAAATTAACCTGGCTGATTTTCAAAGCACTCCAGAAATAAGAGAATATATTCTATCAAGCATGAAGAGATTATCACTAAATATATTAAAACTAAAACCATAAATATCAGCTTTTGAAGTTACCCAGTAAGATAATGTAGTCTATTATAGTCCATACATGCCAAGATTGAAAGCAAAATCTTAAGTATGTAAATTTCTAATAAGCCACTTTTTAAGATAAGACTAGTATGTAAAGTACCTGTAGGATTGATTCCCCAATGTGGACTGAAGACTGGTTTCAACTGGCTACATCAGTTTTACCTGGAGAGCATTTTAAAATACAGATTCTGGAGGTTCATTCCCTGAGCTGCTGCCACCAGGGAATCTGTACTCTTACTTTGTGGTGTAACATGTTTGATTTTTAACTATGAAGAATTAATATCAAATCTGTTTCTTACAAAGATAATTCTGATATCCAACCTATAACTGCCTCTCCACCAATCCAGGTACACACGAACAGGAATCTGAATCTCTGTCAACCACTTTTAAAGGATCGTCAACCTGAGACACAAAATTGTTGAAGGGTGGAAATAAATATAAAATCTAATAAACAATTTACCTTGAGAACCATCAATCACTATTTCTCCCAAATGACAACCCCATTTTAAAGATTTTTTTTCTGAGAGAAGACTAAATTACAGCATAAATTATAACTTTTCAATATCTAATGAGCCTCATGAGAAGGTACCATTTTAAGATATTTAAGTTGACTAAGGTCATAAAAAAGTCAGGATATTTATTTGGTAAGTAAAAGGAAACTGAAGATGATTTTTATTTTTAAACATGGAAGGACTTTTTAAAATAAATTTATTTATTTATTTATTTTTGGCTGCATTGGGTCTTCGTTGCTGCATGCAGGCTTTCTCTTTCAGCGAGTGGGGGCTACCCTTCATTGTGGTGCACGGGTTTCTCACTGCAGTGGTTTCTCTTGTTGCAGGGCACGGGCTCTAGGCATGCAGGCTTCAGTAGTTGTGGCATGCAGAGTCAGTAGTTGTGGCTCACAGGCTCAGCAGTTGTGGCGCATGGGCTTAGCTGCTCCACGGCATGTGGGATCTTCCCAGACCAAGGCTCGAACCCGTGTCCCCTGCATGGGCAGGCAGATTCTTAACAACTGCGCCACCAGGGAAGCCCATGAAGATGATTTTTAATAATCATGGAGATCTCAATCTCAGATATCTAAAAACCTCAGAGGTTTTCATAAACCTTTTGTCTTCCTTATGTTTTATGTCCCTGTTACAGATATTAAAAGGCCATGTAGTTTCACTTCATTTTTTGTATTTCAGTCTCTCTGATTCTATACCACAGTATTTTATCCTGTTTATCAATTTTAAAACAAATGCTCAATTTACCTTAACCTATGGGGCTTTGGCTTATGAACAATTTTGGATTAATTTTTAGAATTGAAAATAATTTTAATTTGGAAGAATGTTTATATACGTGTGTATATATATATATATATATATGCATTATTGTGAAAATAATCCATGTACTTATTTTTTAATTACATATATTTTAAGGTGATTTTAGCTTCCCTAGAAATACTTTTTTTAAATTGAAGTGACTTAATGTTAAGCAGTGTGTTGTGGTCAGCAGTTAGCAGCTTAAAAACAGAGGCTGAAAAGGAGTGAAAGAGCTGCCTCAATCATGTGATTTATTCTTTCAAAGAATCTCCCATTATAGTATAAATCCTTCAAGACAAAAACAAAAAACAAAACCTGAGCCCTTTCTTATTTTCATGCTTGCTATCTGAAATCTAGTTGAAATTTAAAAACATAGAGCTTTCTACTAGTGTCAGAAAGATGACATAGATTAGGTCAATAATATTAAAATTTAAAACTTCCATTTTGGATTTGGAAGCTCTCCCTTACACTTCTTATGTGAATTAGCATTTATGATTATTAGTTATTTCTATTTTTATTATTTTATGGTTAAATGTCCTATCAGAAACCCTCATGTATATTTTTTCTGAGACCCACAATTACAACTCTCATCTTTTACAAATTTCTCTGCATATATCATAAGTATGATAATGTAAAACTATGATAATGACAGTATTTAAACAAAAATGGATATGATGAGGAATCTGAGTGCAATCAGAATACCAATTATGGCACACTCTCATATAAACTTAATTAGACAGGGAAGAAGAATATTTTTAGACATTTCTTTCACCAAGAAGATATGACATCTAGGCAGAAGGAAAAGGACAACTTTATTTTAATAAGTGTTTAAAGATTTCATAATGACTATAAGGAGGGAATAGAGGTTATATTGATAGAGTTTGTTGTTCTTATAGCAATTCTGTATGGCTTTCTAAAGAGATAAATTCATATAATTCTATAGTTAATGATGATTTATTTTATAAATGTTTAAAATGTTTTCATTTTAACTTAAACAAAAGAAACATGTTAATTCCATTTAGTCATATAACCTATCACCCCATTCATATAAGTAGATTTAAATAATGTTATTTCAGTGCAGTAAGTAGTGCTCAACCTGAAATCAGACTTAATTGCGGGACAGGATGGATTTTTAGATTAGTTTAGGAAAATAATTGCAATATTTTGGTAGTACTAACAAGCATGATGAAAACAACTTGTACCATTTCACTGAAATTTACCACAGGACTTCCCTGGTGGCACAGTGGTTAAGAATACCCCTGCCAATGCAGGGGACATGGGTTCGATCCCTGGTCCAGGAAGATCCCACATGCCATGGAGCAACTAAGTCCGTGTGCCACAACTACCGAAGCCCGCGAGCCTAAAGCCCGTGCTCCGCAACAAGAGATGCCTCCACGACGAGAAGCCTGCACACTGCAACAAAGGGTAGCCCCCGCTCACTGCAGCTAGAGAAAGCCCGTGCCCAGAAACAAAGACTCAATTAAGCCAAGAAAAAAAAAAAAATCAAAACAGGTGCTACAAGGTCATAAATTCCTAAAATAAAAAGAAATCTACTATAAAACTTCCTAATAATATGCTGACTTCTAGCTTTAACACTGGTTGATTTTCATTATAGTATATATTTTCCTGTCCACTTCACTGTTCATTAAGATTGCAAATTCAAAAATATCTCTTTGCTTTCATCTAATACTATAACCTAGGTGGTATGAACAGTTGGCCCAATATACAAATCATATCAATCCTTGACCCATGTTTTCAGAACTGAAGAGTACAAATAAATAGAAACTTTTCAATAGATTTTAAAAAGAAGAACAAATTTCTGTTACCAAATTTCTGTTGGTGGCATTACTCCTGTGGTCTCAAAAGCTAAACCCAAAAGATGCTAAGTGTCCACATTCTAAATTAACACAATTCATAGCAGCTTCCTACAGGGTTTAATTGACATTTCCCATCCCCTATATCAACATTATCCAATAGAAATATAATGCAAGCCATATACATAATTTAAAATTTTCTCATTCACATTAATAAAGTTATAAAAAGAAAAAAATTCTTAGTATAAAGTATGGCTTATGAGAAAAATGTACTTTTCTCATAAAACTAATAAAATAAAAAAAGAAACAGGTGAAATTCATTTTAATAACATAGTATTTAAACAATATATTCAAAATATTTTCAACATGTGATACATTTTGAAACAGAGAAAATGTATCATTGATTTTTATCCTGTCTTTGAAATCTTATGTGTGTTTTACATTTCCAGTATATATCAATTAAGAGCTGTCATATTTCAAGTACTCAATACACACATGTAGCTACTGGCTAGCATAATAGACAGTGCAGGATTAGGAAAAAGAGGTCCCTCTTTTAGGAGAGTAAGTTCATTAAAAGAGGCTATCAAAGACCTAGAGAAAGGAACTCTAATTCATAAACGTTGGGGATGCCAGTGTCCTTGTAATCTTACCCTGGACCCATAAGAAATGGACACAGGTTTTTCTTCCCTGAATAGCGATCTGAGGAATATCTAGGAATATTGTTTAGGAATATCTAGGAATATCTAGGAATATCTAGCCAGTCTCCCTCTACTACCCAACAGGGGAAAAAAATAAATGAAGAGAGGTGGTACAAGGGAAGACTGTCAAGAAATGAATAGGCTAGGCCCCTCTCCCATGAAATCCTTGTTCCCACAGATGCCCACAAGCCTGAGATTTGATCTCAGAGGGCATATGGTATTGAGAGCGCTAGAGTTGTGAAAGAAAGGCTCACATATCTAAAGAATGTGTGATGATGATTCCAACAGCTGGAAATCAACCAGAAAATCTGGCCAAACCTTCCAAGAAACTGTAGAGGCATAAAGTAAGCTTCCAAGACCCTCACTGATGGGCTGGCTGAAGCCACCACCTGATACCAGCATCCCACAGACAGCCAAATAAGGAGAAGCCGAGAACTTCTCCTAAGCAAACAGAAGAAGGTCTGACTTTTTCCTCTTCCTCTTCCACCCCACATTGGAGGAGCCAGTGCAGGGAAGATTTAGAATGAAGCGCAGTCCACAAACAAATCCTTACCTCCCCCAGCAAGTCACTAGAGCCAAGGCTCTAACTTATACTGGGAGAATGAAAGAACTTTGGATCAGGTTTGAGTCTTGAGATAAGATTGCTTGTAAACCAAAATTACATCATTTCAGAAACTGGCTAATGTCGCTAAAAGATGTGATACCCCTGGAGAAAAGATTGGCAGAGAAAAACTGAGATCATGACTGGGGAAAAAAGGTAAAGTTATAAAACTATTTCATGTTTATATACCAATGAGTTGTGACTTCTCAATAAACTAGCTATATATATGCTATCCCAAAATACTGTGGATACAAAATACAAAATACAAAATACTGTGGATGAAATGTTTAAAACACAGCATGGTGTTAAAAGGTGAAAAAGAGACATGGAGTTTGGAGAAAGGTATTAGGAGATAACCTTAGTTATCTGAGTTGTAAAGATGGATTGTGTAGGGCCTCAAATACCAGGAAGAAAGAACAAGTACTTTTCTTTAAAACAAGGTATGGCCAAAGTTTTTGATCCAAAAAGTGACATCGGGCTTCCCTGGTGGTGCAGTGGTTGAGAGTCCGCCTGCCGATGCAGGGGACACGGGTTCGTGCCCCGGTCCGGGAAGATCCCACATGCCGCGGAGGGGCTGGGCCCGTGAGCCATGGCCGCTGAGCCTGCGCGTCTGGAGCCTGTGCTCCACAACGGGAGAAGCCACAACAGTGAGAGGCCCGCATACCGCAAAAAAAAAACCCCAAAAACCAAAAAAAAAAAAAAAAAAAAAAAAAAAAAGTGACATCATTGGTCCTTTAAAAAATTAAAATTTTGGGCTTCCCTGGTGGTGCAATGGTTGAAAGTCCGCCTGCCGATCCAGGGTACATGGGTTCGTGCCCTGGTCCGGGAAGATCCCACATGCCGCGGAGCGGCTGGGCCCGTGAGCCATGGCTGCTGAGCCTGCACGTCTGGAGCCTGCGCGTCTGGAGCCTGTACTCCCCAACAGGAGAGGCCACAACAGTGAGAGGCCCGCATACCGCAAAAAACAAACAAACAAAAAAGAAGAGTGGTCTCAGCGGAGAAAACCATGTCACTGAGGCCAAAGGAGGAAGGAATGGAAAGCGGTCAACAGCCTCACAGGGTGCAAAGATGTAAGAGGATAAGAATCACTAAGAAGCCATTAGTTTTGTCCAACAGGAAGTTATTTGTGGCCTTAGTGAAACAGATTCAATGATATGACAACAATTCTGGGAGGATCTGACGAGACAAAGGGAATGTGAACTTGAAGATAATATTAAAATGTTTTAAAAAGACAAAAAAAAGAAAAAGAAAATGGAAGAGATTAGGAAGTGATTGGGACAGAAGCGGAAGCAGTGGTGGTAGAATAACCCAGAGCTGTAACAGTCCTGAGCTAGATTCAAGGGAGAACTTCTGAAACGCTTAGGAAATTGATCAAGGCACTAATAGAGGCTATGAATTCTAGAATAAAGATTGTCTGCAATCCAGGCTAGCTATATATAATCTTGTCTAGAAACTGGACTGCACATAGTCCAGTTTCTAGAGGAGTGGTAATTCCATCACATCGCAAGCTTTATTACTACAAAAATGCTATATTAAAAAAAAAGTCAAAAAAAAAGTCAGATTGTATTGTAATCTGTACCTATCAGAAGTCCTGAGAACAATTTAAATATATTCCAAAATAACTAAATATATGAAACATGTGTTTAAATTAAGTATATTTCAATTAATTAACTTCTCTTTTATTCTCCCCAGAGAGTAAAATTATTACTCACTACATGTCAGTCTCTATAACCAAAGTACAAAAATATGATGCCAAAATTTAAACAAAATCACTTTTTCCTTTGCATTAGAAGAACTTGAGAGAAAGAGGTGAACCATGAATTATTTAACCCTTTATATTTTACTTCATTTAAAACATGCCAGTGTTCATATTCACTTCAAAGGAGCATAGATTTTAACTTTCATTTCCAAAGGTAATATTTTGACCAATATCTAAATTTTAAAATTTTAGAGATGTTTATATTCTTTATAATTTCTATATAAGAGAGCATACTTTTCAGAAGAGTGATGTGAATATAAGTAAAATCCTGTCACATTTTTAAATGTTTTTTACTTCCGAAAAGCTAACAGAACAACATGGAAGGTTTTTTCTAGTTAGTATATACCTATGTTTATAATGTCCATGACTATCCTTCTAAAATCTTCCTAAGGCAGAAGAGAAATGGAAACAATATATTCAAAGAAAGCAACTCCATCAGATTTGAACTAATTTTTTATAGTCTTTTCCTTCTTACACTATTTATTGTTATGATTTCATAGGCACCTGTCCTAATGATTCTTTGTAAAGAGATATTATAATGTAGGACTGCTCAAGATGAGAAGAAAAAATAATAAGAGCAACGTCCAGCTCACCAGTAAATGGGATACTAAAAGCTAAAAGATAACAGTGCACAGAAATGGGTAATTGCCATCTGTCTCCTAAAAACACAGAAGACTACGCAATGCCAACCAATATGTTCTGTCAAAGAAGTGACTTAAAATATGTTCTGCTAACACTAAAATGGCAATAAGCAATTTGAAGGGAAACGTATACTTGACCAAACTGTCCCCCACAGCTCATAAACACCTCTGTTTGTGCCCTTGGAGTTTATCAGGGCTGTGGGAGACATTTATTGACTTCTACTTGATCTCCTATTGCCAAAACACACCAAGGTTAACACAGTTACTCAACACCTTTGATGCAGCCAGGAAAATGTTCGACTGAAAAATATGTGCAATTTAACAAAGCAAGCAGCAACTGCCTGCAGGAAGTTCTACAACCACAGTCATTCAAAATGTCACAGTTAACCCAGTGCCGTGACAGCTCCACTCTGTGAGCACCCCTCAAGACTGTCTGCTCAGAAGAGACAGGACAGCTTATAAACAGAGGTTTATTTTCACTTCTGAGTTATCCCTCGAACTTGGATCAAATATTGTGTTTAGAAAGTCTTGAAATAAAACAAATTACTTTGTATCAGATATCTAAATAATTTGAAATTTTTTCTAATGCTCTAAAATAATTCACATAGTGTTCTCTGTTTGACCTAAAAGGAACATATGTGACCTCAATTCAAAACATGAATCAAAATACACACTAGAAATCCTGCTAACGAAGAATTTTCTTGCAATATCTGGTCTCTCCCAATCCTAGCCAGCCACTCAGTAGTGATAACATAAACACACCACTTCCCCATTGCTAATTAAGAAGTCACAAAAATGTAGGGTAAATTAATAACTTATAAGAGACCACAGTTCAGAAAGGAGAACAAAAAGAAACTCAGAAGATAAGAATTTGAAACCTTTGTTGCCATTGACTTAATAAATGATCTTGGGTAAATTAACCTAAATTGAACTTCCAGGCAATACCTATGACTGAAGATGATGTTGTCCCAGTATTTTCACAACACTGTTAAATGTGCTATTCTTGTTGCTACAGGCAAACCATTAATGAACAGTTCAGCTTGCCAGTAATTAAGTTGATTTAAATACTGAACGACCCCATGCCAGCCATCAAGAAGAGGTGTTTTTCCTCTACTCATGCTTATTTGCTTCCATTCCACATTATAAGCAAGATAACTTGCTACTCAGACCACTTTCATTTTGGTTCGATTGTCTGCATTTTGCTGAATAAATTTTAGTCTTTTTTTTTAAGGTATAAATTTTGGGGGATACTACAAGAGAACTAGTAAAATTGATATGCATTATAATCATTTATCCTTCCTCCCTTACTCCCCGTTAAAGCTCGACTTTACACAGAAGACCAATTTCTAAAATAAATATTATCATTGTATAACACATAACCTAATCTACTACACGATAATTCCAGCAAATATTGATATAGATCCCTTTACCAGTTTTAGATGAAAGATGGTTGTGCTAAGCCATTTTCTCTATTTACAGATGCACTAAATATAAAAAATACTTAAGTTCATTCCTAATGGAGTATTTGAAAACTCTTAGGTCATGCACTAGCGTATCTCTTTAATAAATTAGGTCAGGTTTAAATCAAGCAAAAAATAACATTTTCTGTTATAATATAAAAAGTTAGCAGGCATAAGGAAGTATTAATTACTGGACTCATGTATATAGAGTGGCGTGAGCAAATTTACTATTTATTTTTATGCCTAGTATAATATACCAGTGACAAATGTTAAAGAAATACCTCATTTTATTGACTTTAGCAGACTTTCTATTACTAAACATATGAAATATATAGTATGAAATCAAAAACACCCAAACCATGGTATTTTTTCATGTTTTCATCTGTCCAACCATCTATATTTAATCTTTTACATTTTCTTATAACACTAAAAGGAGTATTATTTCAAATTGAACTAAAATACACTGTGATATATAATATACTAGAACATATTTTTAGAAAGAAAAATTTCTTAGCTAGATTTTTTTTTAAACAGGCAACGTACTTCCTACACAAGAATACATTCTGAATTTGTGTCTATGAACTGTTTAAGTCTGCCATGTGGCATTTCTATGTAATATATAAATGAATTCCATATTAGGACTGTAAAATTAAGTAGGACCCAGAAGTTCTCATCTCCATTGCCTAATAGGATGAATATACATTTAATATGAATGTATTAATAAATTAAATATTATACATTTAATATACATTAAATATTAAACAAATAAATAATTTCATAAATATTAGGAGAAACAAAAGCCAAAACGAAACATCCAGATGTGTCTAGAAGTAGGTGACATGGCACGGCTTTTTAACTCTCTTTCACCATAGCTAGTGACAAAAAACGAACGTGTGTCTCAGTAATACTCTAAGAATTTGTATTCACCTACCAATTGGAGGGCAAGCAGATTAAGGCAGCGATTAAACAGCCCAGGAAAAGATCAGAGAAAACTCTTAAACCCCAAACATCAAGGCAAGACCACCTCAAAGACATAGGTCAGTGAAAACAGCCACCAAGATTCAGCATCTTCCATGCCACCGTACTAAAAACTGAAAAGTTGTTGAAGCCATAAGAGAGGAATATCTCCATTTGACAGACTCATGAGTGAGAAAAATAAATGTCATTTTTTGGTTTTGTTTTGTTTTTTTTTTTTCGGTACGCGGGCCTCTCACTGTTGTGGCCTCTCCCATTGTGGAGCACAGGCTCCGGACGCGCAGGCTCAGCGGCCATGGCTCACGGGCCCAGCCGCTCCGTGGCATGTGGGATCTTCCCGGACTGGGGCACGAACCCGTGTCCCCTGCATCGGCAGGCGGACTCTCAACCACTGCACCACTAGAGAAGCCCAATAAATGTCTTTTTTGTCCCTGAGATCATGGAGATGTTTGTTATTCAGCACTATTGCCACATAACGACTAATACATCTTCTCACTTTATTTGGAAATAGTTTGTTTAGGGATACTCCTGAGCTTAGCTGAGTCTTGGATTGGTTCAAGGATGGGACTGGATTTAATTTTGCCCCACATATATCTTTATTCTGGTACTCGCAGCTACCCAGAATATATTCCCCTCATGGCAGAAGGTGGAAGTCCAGGACAAGTCATAAGGCAAGCACATTCAAAGCATCTGTTCATGACATATTTGCTCACGTTTCATTAGCCACAAAATGTAAAGTCCAATATCAATGTCAGATGGTGAAGTCCAAAACCAATATGGCAGGAAATTATTTTCCTCTCATGGTGCCAGAGAGAGAGTAAAAATTAGCTGAAGGATAAATGTATTTATGTCAGAAGGACATCAACTACCAGAAAGAATTAGCCTGCACAAACAACAGGATCTGGATGGAGTACTTAAATTCATCATGAGCAAGATAAAAAGAAATGGTGTAAAAACTATACACATACACTAAAGAAAAAATAATTTCAGTAGAACACATAGCACAGAGAACACTGGCTGATTTCCTACCAATGTTTTACACTATAAAAAACCTTAATAAAGAAATTTAATTAAGTTTTTTAAGGTAAGGGGAAATATGATAGCTCAAAGGTGAGATGTTATAACAACAAAATATAAAGTAAGAGAGTATGAGCTAAAGCTAAGAAGATAGAGAACTAAAACACAACTCTGATACAATAAGCAAACTCTAAATAACAGAAATCAGGAAAGACCTGGCTAAAATCAAATAAAACTTGTGTTGTATAAAAGGCTTCAGGTAATCAAATTAATACAGACATAGAGGCAACAAGATTAAAACAACTAGAGTAGTGATGATGGATAAGAAGGATAAGTAAGAAAGAAACATCATAAAGGTAATTTGTGGTTCTTAAGTAGAGACTCCTAAGAAACAAACAAGAAATAAAAAGAAAAATTAGAAAATCAGTCATAGAAAATCATTCATACAGGAAAATTAGAAAATCATTCATAGAAAATCATTCATACAGGAAAACGATTCTGAAGTATAGAAAGACTTAAATCTGCAACTGAAAGAAATATGCTTTATTTGGAAAATTTGATTTAGAGTGGCTGAGATAGAAATAAATCATAGTTAAATAACAGAAATTCAAGAAAAAGAACTATTCCTCTATTCAATTAAAAAAAGGGTCACCTATAAAGGGGGAAAATGAGGTCAGCCTCAGACTTCCTTAGTGCTAGTAAATTGAAGTAGTGTTTATGAAAAGAGAAAAGAGAGTGTTATCAAAATATGTCCAGTTAATGTGTGTCACTTAATTATAAAAATGGGGGACATATATTCTCTACAATGGCAGACAGAGAATATAATACTCATGAGCCCTCCTTGATAAAAATAGTTCTCAACACGGAAATGTAGCAGACCACAAGATGACTCAAATAAAGAAGTCAGGGATGGAGAAGCTACAGGAAGGGAGATGGTGGTGAGCAGTAAATCCGTTCACATGTAGAACTAAGACCAAAAAAAAAAAAGGAATTATGATGCAGAAAATAATGTAAATATTATGAACATTTTCAAACTCAAAAATACAAGGAAAGGAAAAGAAAGTGAACAATGCTAACTGTCTCCTCCTTCATAGTATTACTCTCTTAAGACTGGAGCATTAAATTAGAATAAAACATGTTGATCCTAAACTCTAAACTACATTCATAAATTTTTATTTTAATGGTATTTTTTAATAACCAATAATCCTAGTGGTAAAACTTTTATTCTGAAATTTAGCTTCCCTTCAAGTTCTTCGATTTGTCTTTTCCTCACTCATGAAGTGATTGAAACAACTGTCTGTCTTCTGAAGTCCTTGAAAAGGAGAGTGGATAGACTGGGCACAAAAAAAATCTCAAATTATTGCAGGACTCATAACTCTAGTTTTAAGTAGAATGATAAAGGTAAAGAAAGCACTGAACAATTACCTTTTTATCATGTTAAGAATTACATTTATCTTTTCTTCAGATAAATTGAAATAAAAAATAAGATTTAATACATATCAACTTTTATACCATGAATATCATGGTGCCATTGTTACAAAATCATTTGTCTGCCCACACAACTTCCTTATTCTACAATACTCTAAGCTCTACTCTCATATCAGCTTTGTCCTCAGACTGGCTTCATTCATAGTCAAAAGACTGCCACCAGTGGCAACCAGAGCTTAATCAGGACTTCCAGATATGATCATGCTCATTGTACACTGTGTAACTGTAGGGCACACTGTTCTCAATGTGGCCTTTTTATGCAGGTTACATGATGGTTGTGGTCCTAGACAGGGAAAATAAATTTGCTTCTCATACCTAAGGAATAAAAGGGCTGATGTTCATGCTTAATCAGGCCAGTCTTGAATGAAGCCCACTAGCCAGGAGAGCACCTTGAAACCTTTGGCTTAGAACAGGGTCACACACCCATCACTGAACTGATCACTGTGTCAAGAGACAGAGATTAACAATCAGGGTTGAGTTAATTTCACCCAAATCACACAACTCTACACACTGGGGCTAAAGAGTGGGCTTCACATTGGAAAAGGAATAAAATGGATGTTTGCAAGACAATCACACTGTCCACTAAAGAGAAGTTTCTATTCAGGCTTAATATGAAGTAACTGAGATACCTGTAGAAAATGAATTATTCCATCAGTTGCTTCCTTTCTAAATTGAAGTTATACTTTGTGACCCAAATATCTGTAAATCAAATGTACTAGCTATCCAATAGAGTGTATTTCCTGAGATTTATAGGTGCCTATTAGAAACAAATAAATGTTCACATACAATCTAAGAATCAACTAACACAATAATTTATCGCTAAACGCATCTTGAACACAGGAGCTCTAAAAGTATTGATTCATTGTAAATAATGCCTCAAGAGGGCTGTTTTTTTTTTTTTTTTTTGGCGGTACACGGGCCTCTCACTGTTGTGGCCTCTCCCGTTGCAGAGCACAGGCTCCGGATGAGCAGGATCAGCGGCCATGGCTCACGGGCCCAGCCACTCCGCGGCATGTGGGATCTTCCTGGACCGGGGCACGAACCCGTGTCCCCTGCATCGACAGGCGGACTCTCAACCACTGCGCCACCAGGGAAGCCCACGAGGGCTGTTTTTAAAGTTGAGTTTTAAAGCATAGTTCACAGGTATAGTCTTACCTGCAGTGCAAGTATTTTTATGCACAGGATATTTTTCTAGCATTAATACAAATACAGGAATGGCAACCCCATGAATAAAGTCTGGCTGAAAAACAATAGCTGTCTATCTGTTGGTCGGCTGTGAAAAACAAATAGAAACCAACACACTCTAGATCTAAAAATAAGGGTATCAACATGACAACTTTTTAAGAAGTAGCACGTGCACACCCTCAGCAGGATGGAAGGCAAGGCTTCTAAATGACAGTGATAAATGCTGGAAACATGGCAGAGCAAATGGCAAGTGCACCATTCCTTTGAGAAAATGAAGTCAGAAAAAGACCCATTAGATAACTCTATCATTCTTCTACTAGACACAAACTGATTGAAACTACTGTATCTCTTATGGAGTCTTTGAAAAGGAGAGTGGATAGACTGGATGCAAAATATACCAAATTATTACAGGACTCATAACTTCAGTTTTAAATAGAGTTATAAAGGTAAAGAAAGCATTGAACAATTAAAAGAACTAATAAAAAGGCATTTTTATCATATGTTAAGATTTAAAATTTAAAATTTTCTGACAAAATCTGTACTAGAATTTGACAGATGACTCATTTTACAAGTACAGAAATCCTTTACCTAGCTAAACTTAAAAATGGATACAGCCACCAAATTAAACAGCCTGGAAAGAAGATTTTATACTATGAATGATATGCTGAACATATTTCAGGACAGATGGTCAGCATTTCTGGGAACTTATGAACTCCTCCTGATGTAATGATGAGGGACATCATCATTTATAGCAGAGTTACTATCACCTACTGAGGCCTAACAACTCCCAAAAAGGATACGTCAATAAGCATCCTTTCCCACTGTAGTTTTTGCTTCAACCCCAGAAAGATGCCATTCAAACGTAATTATTTCTTTCTGATTTGAAATTTAGGGTAATGGTTAAACCTTCTTTGGCATAATGGTCTATATTTAATTCATTTCTAAGTCTTGATTTGTTTTTTATTATCATTTGCAGGGAAAGAGAAAAGCCAAAACCTATTCAAAGCAAGGATTTAAATTACTTTTTATAGTTCTGATTGTTAACCTAGATTTATAAGCCTTCAGAGCATCTTCTAAATGTTAACAGGAGTCCTACAGAAACACTTTACAATTTAAACAGACTGAAAACCAGGTATCCTCTTACAGTTGGTTAATACTTATAATGCATTTTTCCATAGAAACAGTGTAATAAGAGTGTGCTCTGTAATGTATTAAAAGGCAATAGCATTTTGGTGGGGCTAATGGAAGACTGTGGGAAGGCTCATGCCAAGAAGTACTTCCCAGAACTTCTGCTGCCAGCGTTCTTGTCCTCACAGTGAGACACAGCCACCTCCAACCTCTGCAGGAGACCCTCCAACACTAGCAGTACATTGAGTAGAAGCAAGAAGAACTACAACTCTATAGCCTGTGGAAGAAAAACCACACACACAAAAAGATAGAAAAGACGAAAAGCAGAGGGCTATGTATCAGATGAAGGAACAAGATAAAACCCCAGTAAAACAACTAAATGAAGTGGAGGTAGGCAACCTTCCAGAAAAAGAATTCAGAAAAATGATAGTGAAGATGATCCAAGACCTCGGAAAAAGAATGGAGGCAAAGATCGAGAAGGTGCAAGAAATGTTTAACAAAGATCTAGAAGAATTAAAGAACAAACAAACAGAGATGAACAATACAATAATTGAAATGAAAAATACACTAGAAGGAATCAGTAGCAGAATGACTAAGGCAGACGGATGGATAAGTGACTTGGAAGACAGAATGGTGGAATTCACTGCTATGGAACAGAATAAAAAAAAAGAATGAAAAGAAATGAAGACAGCCTAAGAGCCCTCTGGGACAACATTTAACTCAACAACATTCACATTACAGGCGTCCCAGAAGGAGAAGAGAGAAAGGAAGGATCCGAGAAAATATATGAAGAGATTATAGCTGAAAACTACCCTAACGTGGGAAAGGAAATAGCCACACAAGTCCAGGAAGCTCAGAGAGTCCCATACAGGATAAACCCGAGGAGGAACACGCTGAGACACATAGTAATCAAATTGGCAAAAATTAAAGACAAAGAAAAATTAATGAAAGCAGCAAGACAAAAACAACAAATAACATACAAGGGAACTCCCATAAGGTTAACAGCTGATTGTTCAGCAGAAACTCTACAAGCCAGAAGGGAGTGGCGTGATATACTTAAAGTGATGAAAGGGAAGAACCTAAACCAAGATTACTCTAGCTGGCAAGGATCCCATTCAGATTCGATGGAGAAATCAAAAGAATTACAGACAAGCAAAAGCTAAGAGAACTCAGCACCACCAAACCAGCTCTACAACAAATGCTAAAGGAACTTCTCTAAGTGGGAAACACAAGAGAAGAAAAGGACCTACAAAAACAAACCCAAAACAATTAAGGAAATGGTAATAGGAACTTACATATCAATAATTACCTTAAACGTGAATGGATTAAAGGCTCCAAACAAAAGACACAGGCTTGCTGAATGGATACAAAAACAAGACCCATCTATATGCTGTGGACAAGAGACCCACTTCAGACCTAGGGACACATACAGACTGAATGTGAGGGGATGGAAAAAGATATGCCATGCAAATGGAAATCAAAAGAAACCTGGAGTAGCCATACTCATATCAGATAAAATAGACTTTAAAATAAAGAACGTTATAAGAGACAAAGAAGGACACTACATAATGATAAAGTGATCAATCCAAGAGGAAAATGTAACAATTATAAATATATATACACCCAACATAGGAGCACCTCAACACATAAGGCAACTGCTAACAGCTCTAAAAGAGGAATTCGACAGTAACACAATAATAGTGGGGGAACTTAACCTCACTTACACCAATGGACAGATCATCCAAACAGAAAATTAATAAGGAAACACAAGCTTTAAATGACACAATAGACCAGATAGATTTAATTAATATTTATAGGACATTCCATCCGATAACAGCAGATTATGCTTTCTTCTCAAATGCACATGGAACATTCTCCAGGATAGATCACATCTTGGGTCACAAATCAAGCCTCAGTAAATTTAAGAAAACTGAAATCATATCAAGCGTCGTTTCTGACCACACGCTATGAGAGCAGAAATCAATTACAAGGAAAAAAAGTAAAAAACACAAACACATGGAGGCTAAACAATACATTACTAAATAACCAAGAGATCACTGAAGAAATCAAAGAGGAAATCAAAAAATACTTAGAGACAAATGACAATGAAAACACGACGATCCAAAACCTATGGGATGTAGCAAAAGTAGTTCTAAGAGGGAAGTTTATAGCAATAAAAGCCTACCTCAAGAAACAAGAAAAATCTCAAATAAACAATCTAACCTTACACCTAAAGGAACTAGAGAAAGAAGAACAAACAAAACCCAAAGTTAGCAGAAGGAAAGAAATAATAAAGATCAGAGCAGAAATAAATGAAATAGAAACAAAGAAAACAATAGCAAAGATCAATAAAACTAAAAGCTGGTTCTTTGAGAACATACACAAATTTGATAAACCATTAGCCAGACTCATCAAGAAAAAGAGGGAGAGGACTCAAATCAATAAAATTGGAAATGAAAAAGGAGAAGTTACAAGGGACACTGCAGAAATACAAAGCATCCAAAGAGAATACTACAAGCAACTCTATGCCAATAAAATGGACAACCTGGAAGAAATGGACAAATTCTTAGAAAGGTATAACCTTCCAAGACTGAGCCAGGAAGAAATAGAAAATATGAACAGACCAATCACAAGTAACAAAATTGAAACTGTGATTAAAAATCTTCCAACAAACAAAAGTCCAGAACCAGATGGCTTCACAGGTGAATTCTATCAAACATTTAGAGAAGAGCTAACACCCATTCTTCTCAAACTCTTCAAAAAAATTGCAGAAGGAACACTCCCAAACTCATTCTATGAGGCCACCATCACCCTGATACCAAAACCAGACAAAGATACTACAAAAAAAGAATATTACAGACCAATATCACTGATGAATATAGATGCAAAAATCCTCAACAAAATACTAGAAAACAGAATCCAACAGCACATTAAAGGCTCATACACCATGATCAAGTGGGATTTATCTCAGGGATGCAAGGATTCTTCAATATACACAAATCAATCAATGTGATGCACCATATTAATAAATTGAAGGAGAAAAACCATATGATTATCTCAATGGATGCAGTAAAAGCTTTTGACAAAATTCAACACCCATTTATGATAAAAACTCTCCAGAAAGTGGACATGGAGGGAAGCTACCTCAACATAATAAAGGCCATATATGACAAACCCACAGCAGACATCATTCTCATTGGCGAAAAACTGAAAGCATTTCCTCTAAGATCAGGAACGAGACAAGGATGCCCACTGTCACCACTATTATTCAACATAGTTTTGGAAGTCCTAGCCATGGCAATCGGATAAGAAAATGAAATAAAAGGAATCCAAACTGGAAAAGAAGAAGTAAAACTGTCACTGTTTGCAGACGACATGATACTATACATAGGGAAACCGAAAGATACCACCAGAAAACTACTAGAGCTATTCAATGAATTGGGTAAAGTTGCAGGATACAAAATTAATGCACAGAAATCTCTTGCATTCCTATACACTAATGATGAAAAACTCTGAAAGAGAAATTAAGGAAACACTCCCATTTACCACTGCAACAAAAAGAATAAAATACCTAGGAATAAACTTACCTAGGGAGACAAAAGACCTGTATGCAGAAAACTATAAGACACTGTTGAAGGAAATTAAAGATGATACCAACAGATGGAGAGATATACCATGTTCTTGGACTGGAAGAATCAATATTGTGAAAATGACTATACTACCCAAAGCTATCTACAGATTCAATGTAATCCCTATCAAATTACCAATGGCTTTTTTTTTTTTTACAGAACTAGAACCAATCGTATATTAACACATATTAAGGCATATATGTGGAACCTAGGAAAAGGTACAGATGAACCGGTTTGCAGGGCAGAAATTGAGACACAGAAGTAGAGAACAAACGTATGGACACCAATGGGGGGAAAGTGGTGGGGGGTGGGGGTAGTGTTGTGATGAATTGGGAGATTGGGATTGACATGTATACACTGATGTGTATAAAATGGATGACTAATAAGGACCTGCTGTATAAAAAAATAAAATAAAATTTAAAAAAAAAGGCAATGGCTAGCAACTCTTAAAAAAGACATGTTTTCCATTGTGGTCTTTTAGTTTTGCTAAAAAAGTACTTTGGCTTTAGTTCGCCATTAATTTTTGCTACGTGAAAACCTTGTCCCTAAAATAGTGCCTTGCACATAATAAATGCTCAATAAATATTCTCTGTACACTACCAAAAAGAAGGCCAAATCAGTTATATTGAACCACAGCTTCAATGACTTTACATAAGACTGCTTTCTAAACAAATTGTTAAATGAACAGTCAATTGAACATATATAATGGTCAAAGTGCTTTGATACACATACCTATAAAGGAATTATGATTTAATGAGAGAAGGCACACAGAAAAATATGTGGCCTAACACTGAGTAGGAAATAAAATAATTAAAAGAAAAAAATGAAAATATAATGCTGAATAGACTACACATGAACTTCAAAGAGTTTTCTAAGTTCACAGTTGTTAATACTGGTTTCATGGGTATAAGTAATTATATTTAAAACTCACTTTATCAGCATGGATATCAATCCTAAAATACCTCTGTCTTTTTTTTTTTTTTAACCATGGGCTAAAGAAACAAGTGTCTTTAGATTTCCACAATTGTGATTAGGGAAGAACCGTTACTTTTCTTACTTTGTGTATATGATTCGTCTTGAAAAGGAAAGAGATTTTTAAAATCGAGTCAAAGCACAAGTGTTCATACAACAAAGTGCCACAACTGAAAAGTGCTTAGGCTTGAGCCTTACCAGCTGCAGTAGCAAGGCTTGTATCAGAGTCCTAGCAGGATAGACACCCAAAACAGTGGCTGGAGAAACTTTAAGAAAGCATCTATTAACAAAGGCATAGGCAACATTAAGGAAAACTTCTAGGGATAGTTAAAAATCCTGTACAAGCAATAGTTACTATCTCTAGGCTTGAAGGGATAAAGGGAGGGAGCAGTTGCAGAGGTGTTGAGACTTGTTGCTGTGGGAGAGTACCTTTCGAAAGGAGTTCTGGCTTTGTGGGGAGAAGCCAGCAGGGGAATAAATACACTGAACTTTGTTTCCTTCAGCCCTCTGAGCATCCCAATGGTGACACAGTCTACAAAGGTCAACCTCTCAGGACACACAGAAAGATGGAAATGTACGAAAGTGAACACTGAAGGACAAGTGAAGAACAACCTAGACCTGACTGGTGGAAAAAAGGAAGAAGCCTGGTACTAGACAGAAGCATAGGGAAAGAAACTACCTAGGCTTTGGGGTTGGTAGCCCACCCAACAGCCAGGCAGGTAAGTGTGACGTACCTTGTCTAAAAGGTTCCAGCAACTCTAAGTTTCCTTTGCATGGCTCAGAAGTTCAATCAAACAAGTGTAGAGAGGCAGAGGGACCTGAGTTCGTATTTAACTCACTCACAGTGATAAATGAAGCAAGTCAGGGAATAAAGTAAAGCTGGGAATAAAGCAAATCTCATCCATGCCCCACTCCTAGGGCAGAGATGATGCTCTAGCACACTTGCCTTGGAGCAGGGGTCCAGGCTGATAGGGAACTGAACGGCTAAAGGGAGAAGCTACCAAACCTGGAAAAATTATTTCAAACAGAGATTACCAGAAAGTATTAATTCAGCAAGCACAAGGACTTTCAGGGCTCATCTAAGGCAAATAGGTATTGGATGTTCTACAGGTAAATGGAAACTGCTGAATCACAACCTGCCTTGACCAAAATAGTTCCAGACACTATTCAAAATGCAACTTTCAGGTGGAAGGTATCAGGGCTTTAGCTGATAAGGTTTGGAAGAATGAAAGGGCTGCAAGTGACAGTAATGATTTTATCCTGTCAGACATAAATTTTTTAATTACTAAAGTAATACGTGAATACTTTCCTACAGCAGTAAATAATGCAAATACAGAACTATGTACAGTAAAGTGAAAGCCTTCTTTATCACAATTTCTCATATATATATGTATAACCATTTTGTAGTTTAGTAAATTTTATATATAGAATTGTATAATTTTTACATAGTCAAAACTGTCACTATGTTATTTTGACAACTTGGTTTTTTCTCTTAACAAATGACATACTGAAGAACTTTTAACAGCAATAAAAAGAAATACTGTCTGAAATATATACAGCAAATGGTAATTCTTTCAGAAACGTTTGCCTTTTATATTTTGACATTGTTTATCTAGAGGTTTAAAATTTTATATAAACAGCTCTTTCAGTATTTCCCTTGATAATTTAATTAGGAAGTTCTTCTTCTCTCCAAGTTTGTAGAAATATCCTATATATTTAAAAATTTTTACATATAACTATCTAATCATAGAATTTTTTTATGTATGGAGTGAAGGAAGGGATAAAACTTTTATCAAATGCATTTTGCAACACTGTTCTTTCTCGTTAAAATTGCCATAATTGTTAATCATTAAATTCCCACATATACATGGATATGCTTCTGAGCTCAATTCTGCTTCATTAATCCATGTGCCTCTTCTTGAGTTAGTATTCTTATTATCATTTAATTACTGTCTTTATAGGGTTTTCTGCACTACATCCAGTATCAGAGTTACGCAACTCTCACAAATAAGTTGAGAAAACTGCCGTATGTCTCTGTGTCCTGAAGCAGTTCTCCAAACATAGAAATGATCTACCCTTTAATATAATGTGTACAAAAATACTGGTAGAATATTTGGATATCAGTAGGATAAGTTTCTGTTTAGTATTCTTTTCAAAATCTCTTTGGCTAAAGTTTTTCTTCCGAATGAATTTTAAAATCAGGTTACAGAAAAGATTCCTTTGAGATTTTCAACAGAATATTCACTGAATGAATAACTTAATTTTTGGAAAATTGACTTCTAAAAAAAAATTTGGTCTTCCCATCCAGTAATTTAGTAATCTCTCCATCAATCCAGAACTCCATTCTATCCAAGAACGTGGAATGTCTTTCCATTAATTAAAGTCTTTCTTATGTCCTTCAATGAGTTTAAGCTTATTTCTCAAGTCCTTATAGTTTTTGTTGCTATTCTAGATGCAGTATTTTTTTTTCCATTTGGGTTATTTCCTGATTGGTTATTTCTGCTAAATAGAAAAGCTATGGATTTTTATGAGTTTATCTTTACTCTTTCTGCTAAATAAAAAAGCTAAGGACTTTTATGAGTTTATCTTTACTCTGACCACCTTTCTAAGTCTAATAGATTTTAGCTGATTGTGTTCGATATTATTTTTCCTTAGTCATATCAGCTGCAAATAAGGACAGCTTTATGTCTTATTTTCATTACTTTTAAATCTTATTAATGTTTATTTTCGTAGCGCTGGATTGGATCTACAGAACGATATTGAGGGGAAGCTGGAGTTTTTAGTGTTCTTGTCTGCTTCAGTGGGTATATTTCCAGTATTTTATGATTAGGCAAGATACTTGCTATGGATAACTGCATATACACTCTATCACCTTGTTAAGAAGTTTATTTTTATCCTTAGCTTAGTTACCAAGAGGTTGGTTTGTTTTGATGTTTTGCTCATTTATTTTAATAAGAACTTAGTATTAGAAATATATGAAAGTCTTTATATTTGGCAAAGATATCAGAATCCTTCCCTTTTATTTATTTTGTAAACATCTTTATTGGAATATAATTGTTTTACAATGGTGTGTTAGTTTCTGCTTTATAACAAAGTGAATCAGCTATACATATACATATATCCACACATCTCCCCCCTCTTGCATTTCCCTCCCACCCTCCCTATCCCACCCCTCTAGGTGGTCACAAAGCACCGAGCTGATCTCCCTGTGCTATGCAGCTGCTTCCCACTAGTTATTTTAAACTTGGTAATATATATTAGTCCATTCCACTCTCTCACTTCATCCCAGCTTACCCTTCCCCCTCCCCATGTCCTCAAGTCCATTCTATGCATCTGCTTCTTTATTCCTGTCCTGTCCCTAGTTTCTTCAGAACAATTTTTTTAGATTCCATATATATGTGTTAGCATACAGTATTTGTTTTCCTCTTTCTGACTTCTTTCACTCTGTATGACAGACCCTAGGTCTATCCGCCTCATACAAATAACTCAATTTTGTTTCTTTTTATGGCTGAGTAATATTCCATTGTATATATGTGCCACATCTTCTCTATCCATTCATCTGCTGATGGACACTTAGGTTGCTTCCATGTCCTGGCTATTGTAAATAGAGCTACAATGAACATTGTGGTACATAACTCTTTTTGAATTATGGTTTTCTCAGGGTATATGCCCAGTAGTGGGATTGCTGAGTCATATGGTAGTTCTAATTTTAGTTTTTTAAGGAACTTCCATACTGTTCTCCATAGTGGCTGTATCGATTTATATTCCAACCAACAGTGCAAGAGTGTTCCCGTTTCTCCACACCCTCTCCAGCATTTATTGTTTCTAGATTTTTTGATGATGGCCATTCTGACCAGTATGAGATGATACCTCATTGCAGTTTGATTTGCATTCCTCTAATGATTAGTGACGTTGAGCATTCTTTCATGTGTCTGTTGCCTGTCTGTATATCTTCTTTGGAGAAATGTCTATTTAGGTCTTCTGCCCATTTTTGGATTGGGTTTTTTTTTGATATTGAGCTGCATGAGCTCCTTGTAAATTTTGGAGATTAGTCCTTCGTCAGTTGCAAATACTTTTCTCACATTCTGAGGGTGGTCCCTTTGTCTTATTTATGGTTTCCTTTGCTGTGCAAAAGCTTTGAAGTTTCATTAGGTCCCATTTGTTTATTTTTGTTTTTATTTCCATTACTCTAGGAGGTGGATCAAAAAAGATCTTACTGTGATTTATGTCATAGAGTGTTCTTCCTATGTTTTCCTCTAAGAGTTTGATAGTGTCTGGCCTTACATTTAGGTCTTTAATCCATTTTCAGTTTATTTTTGTATATGGTGTTAGGGAGTGTTCTAATTTCATTCTTTTACATGTAGTTGTCCAGTTTTCCCAGCACCACTTATTGAAGAGACTGTCTTTTCTCCATTGTATATTCTTGCCTCCTTTATCAAAGATAAGGTGACCATATGTGCATGGGTTTAACTCTGGGCTTTCTATCCTGTTCCATTGATCTATATTTCTGTTCTTCTGCCAGTACCATACTGTCTTGATTACTGTAGCTTTGTAGTATAGTCTGTAATCTGGGAGCCTGATTCCTCCTGTTCCATTTTTCTTTCACAAGATTGCTTTGGCTATTCAGGGTCTTTTGTGTTTCCATACAAATTGTGAAATGTTTTGTTCTAGTTCTGTGAAAAATGCCATTGATAGTTTGATAGGAATCCTTCCCATTTAATCTTTTACTATAGTGAATTACATTAACAGTTTTTCTAGTCTTTAAACATACTTGAAATCCTGGGTTAAACACAGAACATAGTGATTTTTTTAATTTAAAAAATATTTTGAGCATATTGTATATTCACATGCAGTTGTAAAAATAATAGAGAAATCCAATGTATAATTTACTCAGTTTCAACCAACAGTAATATTTTCAAATCGATAGGATAATATAACCAGGATATTGACATTGACAAAAGCCACCAGTTTTATTCACATTTCCCATTTTGCTTGTACTCATTTGTGCATGTGTGTTTAGTTTTATACAATATTATCATTTAGGCTTGTGTATGTATGACCATAGTCAAGATACAGAACAGTTCTATCAACACAAGAATCCAACCTATTGCCCTTTTATAACCCTACTGGCATCCTTCTCCTGACCCCACCCTACCCCTTGTCCCTAACCAAGGCAACTATTAATCTCTCCTCCTTTTACAAAATTTTGCCATTTCAAAATGTAAAATAAATTGAATCATGCAGCATGTGACCTTTTAGGATTGGCTTTGTGTTTTTTTGTTTTGTTTTGTTTTTTGTATTTTTGCTGATTATGGTAGATATGTACTTACTAGTTTGTATAACTATTGAAGGACATTTGGACAGAATCCAGTTTTTGACTATTACAAATAAAGCTGCTACCAAATCTGCATAGAGATTTTTTTGTGAATATGTGTTATTTCTCTAGAATAAATGTCCAGGATAAAAGTGATGGGTCGTATAGTAACTGCATGTTTAGCTTTATAAGAAAGCCAAATTGTTTTCCAGAGTGTACCATTTTACATTCCCACTAACAATGTACTATAAGGGATCCAAATTCTCTGTGTGCTCACCAGCATTTGACATTGTTGCTTTTTGTGTGTGTGTGTGTGTGCGGTCATTGTGGTCTTAATTTGCATTTCTATGATGGCTAATGATGTTGGACATATTTTCACGTTTGTTGGCAATCTTTATGTTCTCTTTCATAAACTGTTTGTTCATGTCCTTGCCCATTTTCTATTTGATTGTTTGGATTTTACTGTTGAGATTCGATTTTTTTTTTAACGTATTCTAAGTACTTGTCCTCTGTTGGACACGTGGTTTGCAAATATTTTCTCCCAGT